>NC_060143.1:234119833-234422863 GCF_021461385.2 Schistocerca piceifrons
TCGAAGTACGGCTCTGGGCGCTGCCATTAAATGAAATGACACTCCAGACCATCGCTCCTAGCTGTCGGACCGTATGGCGGATGACAAGTTGGTATCCCACCACTGTCTGTAGTGTCTCTAGACACGCCTTCGGCCAGGAGTATCACTGACAGGAGTACGACTGGCTTCAGTGATGAGTCCCGCTTCCAACTGTGTCCGGCTGGTCAACGAAGACGTGTCTGTAGACACCGTGGACAGCGATTGAATGCCAACCTGGGGCCCGGCAAACCACAAGTAGTGGTCTGGGGTGGCATTTCTTTCCATAGCGAGACTCTTTGGTGGTCATCTCCGGCACTCTCACAGCACAGCGGTACGTCGGCCCTCCACGATGTCTACGCCCCGTTTCGTTGCCCTTGAAGGCAAGTAGTCCTTGGCTTACATTTCAGCAAGATAATGCCAGCCCGTACACGGCAAGGGTTTCCACTGCTTGTCTTCACGCAGTCTGCAAGATCGCCGGATCTCTCCCCAATTGAGAACGTTTAGAGCTTTATGGGCAGGGCTCTCCAACCGGCTAGCGATTTTGACAATATAACGCGCCAATTGGACAGAATTGGGCACGATATCCATCAGCGGGAAATCCAACAACTCTGTCAATCAATGCCAAGCCGAATAACTGCTTGCATAAGAGCCAGAGGTGCACAAACGCGTTATTAATTTTCTTGAATAAATCATTCGATTTTTCTGGATTTTTTAATCATTTGTCTGCACAATTACGTCACACAGATTTCCGTCCCATTCGGATAATTTCTTCGTAGTGTGTCGCATATGTTTCTTTCGTGCTAGAGTGCATTTGCGTATTTGCACCGCCTCGTATTGCTCCCTTTCACACGTAGAAATCGAATCACCGCACAGCACTTTATCAATGAGCTGCGCTACTTTGTTTAGCTTCCTCTTAGGTATAGGTTCCGAAACTTATTACCCTGACGGAACACTGTGAGCATCCTGATACTTTGACGGAACACCTTGTTTACTTTGATGGTTATTTATTTTATTTTTCAATTTTAAATCACAAGTAGTAACACAGAAATCATAATGCAATTTTTAAAAATCAAGAAAAATATCGGACAAAAGCCGTGTTATTAATAGTTTTTTTATGAAGGTCTTACGCACTTCTCGCAGAACGCAACTGTTATGGGGAACACAGTTTGGGAAACATTGGCCGGCCGGTGTGACCGAGCGGTTGTAAGTGCTTTAGTCTGGAACCGCGCCTGCTACGGTCGCAGGTTCGAATCCTGCCTCGGGCATGGATGTGTGTGATGTCTTTAGATTAGTTAGATTTAAGTAGTTCTAAGTTCTAGGGGACTGATGACCACAGCAGTTGAGTCCCATAGTGCTCCGAGCCATTTGAACCATTTTTTTGGGAAACTTGGCTCAACGGCGTACTACAATACTTCCACGCGGGGATTCGATGTTTACCAATATTGCCGCCTGGTAGAATTTTGCACAGAGCATAACTTAATAATAGCTAACACTTGGTGCAAAAATCATAATAATGGAATGTAGTCGAATTAAATCGGATGATGCTGAGGGTATTAGATTAGGAAATGAGACGCTTAAAGTAGTAAATGAGTTTTGCTATTTGGGGAGCAAAATAATTGATGATGGTGGAAGTAGAGAGGATATGAAATGTAGGCTGGCATTGGCAAGGAAAGCGTTTCTGAAGAAGAGAAATTTGTTAACATCGAGTATAGATTTAAGTGTCAGGAAGTCGTTTCTGAAAGTATTTGTATGGAGTGTGGCCATGTATGGAAGTGAAACGTGGACGATAAATAGTTTGGACAAGAAGAGAATAGAAGCTTTCGAAATATGGTGCTACAGAAGAATGCTGAAGATTAGATGGGTAGATCACATAACTAATGAGGAGGTATTGAATAGAACTAGGGAGAAGAGAAATTTGTGGCACAACTCGACTAGAAGAAGGGATCGGTTGGTAGGACATGTTCTGAGGCATCAAGGGATCACCAATTTAGTATTGGAGGGTAAAAATCGTTGAGGGAGACCAAGAGATGAATACACTAAGCAGACTCAGAAGGATGTAGGCTGCAGTAGGTACTGGGAGATGAAGAAGCTTGCACAGGATAGAGTAGCATGGAGAGCTGCATCAAACCAGTCTGTGGACTGAAGACCACAACAACAAAAACAATCTGCAAATCAACGAAAAGAATTAATTACGTCACTGCTGTATAGATTTGATTATTGAGGTTTTATGAGGGTCCTTCGTACGAGGCTAGTGTGTACAAGTGGCGCCCCGATTGAAGCCGCACGCCGCCCCGGTTTCCACGCTCCGACTCCCGGGTTGCGACACGGCGGTCAGTCGCCGCCAAGGCGTAATGCGGCCTGCGATGAATGGAGCGGAGAGTACACAATGGAGTGTGTGTGTGTAGCCGCAGGCAGTTAGCGGCAGCGCGAGCCCCACCAAGGCCGGCGGCCTCCCGCTAAGTTGGCGACGCCGCTGCCCCGGTGGTCCCTTGCAGACGGTGGCGGCACCAGGCCACCTCACACCTTGGTGCTTTTCTCCTCGTCGCAGGGATAGCAAAACGTGACGGGTTAAGGCCGGTACCGCTATTTTTATTTCTCAATAACCGGTTTTTTTCGGTATATCTTTGGTCTCGGTTACGAGTACAACATATACTTTTCTTTTTTACCGACAACCCGTTATGAAACCGATGGATCAATTTTTCACAGTAGTTGTGCTAAGATTTTGGTTTTAGATGAAATTTAAAAAAAGAAGAAAGCAAATTTGGCAGGGCGTTCGTTGTGTGGCTTCGGAAAGACTGATATCGTCTTGCTCGCGATGAAAGGAGTCAACATATAAATCAACACATACAGAACCAATAGTTATGAACAGATGGGACAACAAATAAATGACAGTGGATTAAATGACTATTGATGTTTTAACTATTGGCTTGTAATTTTTCTTGATAACTTACATTTCATCCACTACCTGAATCGTTACACTCGTTTTTTTAAAAGATCATTTTTTGTTTTTTCAGCAAAAAAATCAATTGTATTCAAATTCCTGTTAAAAAGTAAAGACACATATTTGACTTCATGCGAAATGGTTAAAGACAAAGAAGGCTACAAATTTTACAAACGACCTCACTATTTGTCTGACAGTTCTATGAAACAAATAAAAGGAACTTACGGCATGAGTAATATTTTTTTTTTTTTTTTTTTTTTTTTTTTTTTTTTTTTTTTTTTTTTGGGGGGGGGGGGGGGTACTAAGGGTCTTAACTTCTGAGGTCATCAGTTCCCTAGAACTTAGAACTACTTAAACCTAACTAATCTAAGGACATCACACACATCCATGCCCGAGGCAGGATTTGAACCTGCGACCGTAGCGGTCGCGCGGTTCCAGACTGTAGCGCCTAGAACTGCTCGGCCACTCCGGCCGGCCATCAGTAATAAATGAAAAACGTAACAGTTCATTTGTAGTTCATAATAAAATCAGAAATCAGCTGATCTGGTGCCTGTGTCTGCATAATATGCCTTTATCTGCTTTCAATCCTCAGAAATAGACAACTCGAACAACAGAGTTCTCCAACCTTAAGCACTGACTATTCGTAATGCCCAAATACTGGTATGATTCCCAATTACAACTTGATTTTTTAACAGAGACTTATAAAATTAGAATCACTAGGGAAATACTGATGAATTTTTTGTAGTTTTCAATACCACAGCACTTTGCGAGAAAAGAAGCGAAAGGTGGATGGAAAAAGTTTTCTTTTATGTAACTATTTTATTTGGTATTTTGATTCTACGTGTCTGGGAATGAACAACGCAAAAGTATGAGAGAGTCATAAAATTTTTAACCTTTGTATGATGTCTACGTTTATTGGAGGGAGTAACAGCGATAAAAAACCGAAAATCGGTTATTTCAGAAACCAGTTTTTGTGAACCGGAGATGAAAAGAACCGGTGTAACGGAAAACCATTTGTTTCAGCGATAACCGCCAGCCCTACCTCACCATCACCTGCGCGGATGGCGTGGGTAAAATACAAGGAGCGAAATGAGACCTGAGTTTGGGGCTAGCAGTAGTTGAGAAGGGAGTAGGACAGGGCCGTAACCTATTCCCAAATATTGTACAGTCTACACATTGAGCAAGTCGTGAAGGAAACTGTAGCAATATTTAGATGGGGATTTAAAGTTCGGGGAGGATAATACGAGTAAAAGCTTACAAGGTTGCCGATGTCTTTCTAATACAGTGAAAGACGACTAAGGACCTCAAAGATCAGTTGAACGGAATGTACAGACTCTTTCAGAAAGTTGGTATTATGAATATCAACAAAAGTAAAACAAAGGTAGCAGAGAGTAGCCGAATTAAATCAGGCACTGCTAAGAGAACTAGGTTACGATATAATTCACCAAGAGTATTAAATGAATCTTGTCATTTGCATAGCAAAGTGATGGTCCATGTAGAGAAAGTATAAAATGAAAACTGCCAGTAGCACGAAAAGCATTCCTGAAAGCGAGAAATTTGTTCTAATCAAATGCAAATGTAAGTGCAAGGAAGTCTCCTGAAGATATTTTTCTAGAGTGTAGCCTTGTATGGAAGGGATACGTGGACGATATACAATTCAGACAAGAGCACAAAAGAAGCTTTCCAGATACCTTAGTGTACAATACTCAGGGACGAAAGTAACTTTCAGACCATATGTCACTGCCAAGTAACGTAGCGCGATGAAACTTGGACGATATATAGAAGGCACTGCTACACTGCAGTCTTCCACTAGCACGGATGATAACTGTTGGATGGTCATTGTAGCATGTGGACATGCTACAGTTCGTCTCCCCAACGCCTCCCATGAGGCTGGATGCGATTTAAATCGGAGGAATGGGCAGGCCAGCCCATTCGCCGAATATGCTTTCTTTCCACGAGCAGCTAAACCTGCATTGTTCGATGCGCTAGGGCACTGACATCTAAAACAATGAAGTCAGAGCCGAATGCACCGCTGAAAAGATGGTTATGGGGAAAGTGTAGACTATCACAATAACGTTGACTGCTGATTGTGCAGAGTTCAAAGATTTGGAGGTCAGTACGATCATGCAATATCGTGCCTCCCAAACCAAGCACATTGACTACCAGATCGATCATGTTCGACAATGTTCCCAGGTGCATTACGTGTTCTTACCTCTCCCCATGGAAGGGTACGTCCAGCACTATCGGATATAATCGTTTGGCGGTGCAACAGAACAATGCCGAGGTTTGATGAGAGGGCCGAGTAACTAAGGAGGCGGCACTGAATCGAAGTGAGGAAAAAAGGAATTGTGGCATGACACACCTCAAGGCATCAACGACTCGTCGACTTGGTAATGGTGGGAAGTGGAGGGGAAGGAGAGGGGGTGTAAAAAGTTGTGGAAGGAGACAAAGGCTCGAGTTCAGGAAGCAAGATCAAATACATGTAGACTACGATAATTAAGGAGTGACTGAAGAGACTTGAACACGGCATAATAGCTTGTAGGCCTGCAGCAAACCAGTTCTCCGACTGTACACCAAACCAAGGACATCACATATACCACGTCACCAGCTATTTTCATCATTATCACCACCACCACCACCACCACCACCACCATCATCATCATCATGTACCTCATCTTTTCAGTCACTTTTATGCGTATATCCCCAAAATTGAAAAAAATAAATAAATGAACTCAGTTGTACTTTACACCCCAAATGTGAAATTTGTGTACACGTGATACTCTGTGCAACGTTTCAGAAACTCTGCTGTCTGTTAGCAATACGGTGACGACAGAAAAAGAAAGAAGGCGCTTTGTGTCTATATTCTCAATTTCCTCATCTCATCATGTCGCTCTTACCGAGATCAAACTGTCAAACGTAAAAGTGTCTCGCGGGTACCCCAAAGCAGTGATAGATGTCCCTCTCTCTAGGCGTATGATAACATTGAGACAGAGCAACCACACCTTTTAGGCTACAGCCTAGGTGCGTGCTCTGCGAGTTAAACGAAACGAGAATATTCCAGATGCCTGACCTGAATTAAGAGACCAGTGCAAGGCTATCTGTCCTTCAGCCACCGAGCGTACGTTCATTGAGAGAAGCTGCTTGCTTAGAGCTTGAAAATCAGTATTCCGGTTTCAGCGTAGGCAAGTAGCTATTCTGCATCTTAAAAATTTTGAGGCAGACCGCAACTAGCGCCAAATGCTTTTAAGAAATGTGCTTTTTCTTTACCACGACCGGTTTAAGCCATTATCCCTAAGAAGGCCGTACCTGTTTTATTATACTGCCAGTATCATCAGAAACATGATGTAGATGGCCGCGCGGGATTAGCCGAGCGGTCTTAGGCGCTGCAGTCATGGACTGTGCGGCTGGTCCCGGCGGAGGTTCGAGTCCTCCCTCGGGCTTGGGATTGTGCGTTTGTCCTTAGGATGGTTTACGTTAAGTAGTGTGTAAGCTTAGGGACTGATGACCTTAGCAGTTAAGTCCCATAGGATTTCACACACATTCGAACATTCATGATGTAGATGTAGTGTCGTCCTGTGCCGGCCGGAGTGGCCGCGCGGTTCTAGGCGCTACAGTTTGGAACCGAGCGACCGCTACGGTCGCAGGTTCGAATCCTGCCTCGGGCATGGATGTGTGTTAGGTATAATTAGTTCTAAGTTCTAGGCGACTGATGACCTCAGAAGTTAAGTCGCATAGTGCTCAGAGCCATTTTTTTGTCGTCCTGCAATGTGCTCGTCTCAACAAAATTTTGCCCGTGCATTCTCCATTTGGATCTTGGACAGAGGCAGAAATACTTAAATACAAATACCACAAACTTTGCGTTTGCATTTAAGCTTTGCTACTTCCTTTCAAAAAGTCACGTGCACTGCCCTGTTGAAATGAAGCTGTTCTTCACCTCTTAGAAGTGATATGATATGCACAATACGTCCTCATAGTCCTAAACTTGTTTTACCGACGGCGCCTCATTAAATCCGCCATTTAACAAATATGGGGACCAAAGAGAGAGAGAGAGAGGGAGTGAGAGAGAGAGTGAGATGAAGTTGCCACAGTGCTGAGCAAAGAAATTCAGTGAAAGGCAAAATCGCATATTGATTCGTCCGCCCTTTGAATCTACGATAATCCTTGAAGGAGGCAGAGGGCGGCAAAGGGCAAGGAGCCACGGTGGCCGCCGTGTCGGCTCATTTCCATCACAACTGCTTCGCTCCGTCGCTGCTTGGCAGACAAAGGATTGAGCCAGGCTGCTTGCTGAACAAAGGCGCCTCCACGCCCTGGAAGCTTTGCGAAACCGGATTTCGGAGAAGAGCAGTCCGTTTAATATAGTAACAGCCACTTTAAATTACCTCATTAACAGATATTTCGCCTCGGTGAGCAGTAATTTTAGTTAAATGATGTTTCGACAGCTACATTTCGTCTTCAGTAAAAATTAACGGAATACTGTTATTCGAATATTTTAACTGCTTATAGCTGCCTACAATGCATTGCAGAGATAATACCAAGTGATAAGTCTTGTTCCCAACATTTAACTACATCTACATCCATACTCCGCAAGCCACCTGATGGTGTGTGGCGGAGGGTACTTCGAGTACCTCTATCGGTTCTCCCTTCTATTCCAGTCTCGTATTGTTCGTGGAAAGAAAGATTGTCGGTATGCCTCTGATTTTATCCTCATAGTCTCTTCGCGAGATATACGTAGGAGGGAGCTTGACTCCTCGGTGAAGGTATGTTCTCGAAATTTCAACAAAAGCCCGTACCGTGCTACTGAGCGTCTCTCTTGCAGAGTCTTGCACTGGAGTTTATATATCATCTCCGTAACGCTTTCGCGATTACTAAATGATCCTGTAACGAAGCGCGCTGCTCTCCGTTGGATCTTCTTTATCTCTTCTATCAACCCTATCTGGTACGGATCCCAGACCGGTGAGCAGTATTCAAGCAGTGGGCGAACAAGTGTACTGTAACCTACTTCCTTTGCTTTCGGACTGCATTTCCTTAGGATTCTTCCAATGAATCTCACTCTGGCACTGCTTTACCGACGTTCAACTTTATATGGTCATTCCATTTTAAATCACTCCTAATGCCTACACCCAGATAATTTATGAAATTAACTGCTTCCAGTTGCTGACCTGCTATATTGTAGCTAAATGATAAAGGATCTTTCTTTCTATGTATTCGCAGCACATTACACTTGTCTACATGGAGATTCAATTGCCATTCGCTGCACCATGCGTCAATTCGTTTGCAGATCCTCCTGCATTTCAGTACAATTTTCCATTGTTACAACCTCTCGATATACTACAGCATCATTCGCAAAAAGCCTCAGTGAACTTCCGATGTTATCCACAAGGTCATTAATGTATATTGTGAATAGCAACGGTCCTACGACAATCCCCTGCGGCACACCTGAAATCACTCTTACTTCTGAAGACTTCTCTCCATTGAGAATGACATGCTGTGTTCTGTTTCTAGGAACTCTTCAATCCAATCACACAATTGGTCTGATAGTCCATATGTTCTTACTTTGTTCATTAAACGACTTTGGGGAACTGTATCAAACGCCTTGCGGAAGTCAAGAAACACGGCATCTACCTGGGAACCCGTGTCTATGGCCCTCTGAGTCTCGTGGATGAATAGCGCGAGCTGGGTTTCACACGATCGTCTTTTTCGGAACCCATGCTGATTCCTACAGAGTATATTTCTAGTCCTTAGAAAAGTCATTATACTCGAACATAATGCGTGTTCCAAAATTCCACAACTGGTCGACGTTAGAGATAAAGGTCTATAGTTCTGCACATCCCCTTCTTGAAAACGGGGATGACCTGTGCCCTTTTCCAATCTTTTGGAGCGCTACGCTCTTCTAGAGACCTACTACTCAGTACAAAACATTTACAGTTTCCAATAAGACGTCATCTGAGTTGTAGAAATAACACCTGTTATAACACTCCCCACCTACTCACAAACACAGTTTACCAACAAGCTTATGTTTCTGCTTCATTCATTTGATCTGTTTTTTAATAATTTCTTGTTATGTAGTTTCAAACTCTGTCGAAGAGAATGGTGAAGTAAAGTGTTGTACGGGTTAAAAGAGAAGGAAGACACATTTTATTGAGTACACGACTGGATGCTCTTAACTCTAATGCTAGTACAACTATTAGGTGTTAAGAACAGTAACATGTCCATGCTCTTATCGTTGGCATCAAATTTCTGATAGTAATGTTATATGAATAGGGCGAAACTCGATTTTTTAGTAAGTTTTATTAGTTAATATACAGACCCATAAGGAGACTTTTCACTTCTCTTGGTTAAAAGAAAGTTGCCAAGCATCTTCAACTGGATAATAGCTATCTGCAGGTGGTTATCTATGATTTACTGTTACAGACTAAGATCTATTCTATCTCGATGAAACAGCTACTAGTATATTTCATTATAATATATATCCATGACTCTCATCGACTCTAATTTCTTAATTTTTCAGTGAAGATTGTTGCAAGCATAACGAAATGGAAGAGTCTGCCTTTGAAAGGTTACAAATTTTCGCGAATTATTTACTTCTTAATAAATAACCCTTGTAATCTCTTCAGTACGCACTGTAATTTTATTGATTGTTGCTTAAGTGTCAGTTTTTCAAATCGCAAAAACTTACACGCATTATTTACATTGATTACTCGAGGGGCTTTCTTTGCCAAAGATTACATTCATCTCAGTTGAAAAATATGCTAAAACGGAATGAACATGTTCTACATTTTCTCGCGAAATTAAGTTCTGTGGGTTACGTGATTTTTTTAATTTGCCATACACCTTTATAATAACATCAATTCGTTGCATGTGGCCTGTTATATAATAGCGCAAGGGAGGTCCTATAGAACGTAACGTTCTAGGAAGTAAGACAATAATCACAACAGACATAAAATGTCGTTGGTCTACTTTTCGTTGCAGTACTTATTGCGGTACTTAAACACGTTTGCAGTCTGTTTTCTACTTGAGTTTTATGAGCAACGTTAAATTGTCCCGTTACATGACGCCGATCAGAAGCCACGGTAGCTAGATGGGTGGGCTGCCGCATTTAGGTATCCCAGCACACCTGTTTTTGTTTCAGGGTTCTCTGCTTTAGGCCGGTATTACACTATCAAACTTCTTTGTCAAAGTTGACATGTCAAAGAAATTTGATGGTGTAATAGGGAACTTTGTCAAATGTCGCCCGTCGTCAAATAAATATGATCAAATGGAGGGCCTCGCCTTAGATTTGACCATAAAAGTCGTTTGTCTTCTGTTCACTGCAATGTGAAATGTAACCGCTTGGTGCGCTGGTGTCGCTATAGCTGTTTGACGTCTCTGTAGTGTGTCTGTAAATATGGCTTAAAAGTTGGTGTGTTCATTCGACTCTTTTTTGCATATTTTAATGAACTAGTCTCGACAGGGTTGGGGGTGAGCAAGGGGCGCAGTGCATGCTATTAATTGTGTGTTGATTGGCAAGTGGAATATGCCTCAGGCGATTTCATGTCCACAATCACAGCTACAGTAATCCATCTCTACATGTGGAAACATCCAGGCAGCATTTCAGCAAGCCGGAATAGAGAATAGAAAATAAAAAATTCTTTCTTAGCTTTCCATTCTACTTTGTTTATTCTTGAACTCTAGATGCCACAAGTTAAAAAGCGCTTCATCTGTTTCGTACTTTTGATTAATTTTGAGTTGTCAGAACACTAATTCCATTATTCAAAAATAAAAATAGTTCTTGCCCATATAGTCTACTTAACATTTATTTACATTAACACATTGTCCCTTCAGTGCTTTATGAATCGCTTCGCACCTTTCTGGACTTATTTTGGTTAATGGCGCAATGTGATGTACGAGTGCTGTGTTGTAAACTAGAGTAGCTGTCTCCTGTGTCAACAAATCCGTGTCACAGTTTGCCTGTCTTCAGCACTTAAAGCATTTCTCAAAAGAGTATTCTCTTTTGTAATATGAAAAGCCACTTTATTGAGCAAATACTGAAATACACTCTCACCCATTCGCAAGTAATTTACGTCCTCCATAAGCAGATCTCGTAACACATTTTGCTGAAAGCTTTTACTATCTCGACATAATACCTATGGCTTCATCCAAGTATGTTTCCATTTTTTCTTGCACTTTTCTTCCAAATAAACACACAGTGCAATTGTGGTACTAGCAACTGCAGCCCATAATAAGAGATTGTGTCCGCCATCTTGAAATTTGATGAAAAATATGACGAGAGTGTAATATCCCTTTTTAGCGCGACGTCAAATATCTTTGTCAAACAAATTTGACGAAAATTTGATCAAGTCTTCGTCAAAGAAATATGATAGTGTAATACCGGCCTTAGATAGTTGCCTTCACTGAGGGTATGGCTCAATCTCTCCAAGTTTTGTAGAGAACCGTTTCTGTTTCTCGTCGAGATAGTCTCCCTTAGAAGGGTCGCCTAAGAGGCCCTCTGCCCTGCCAGGTCGTGGACTGCTCTTTGTCAGACTCCTGTCCAAGAGACCTGTCAGTCTAGGGAGTCCCTGCCATGGGCTCGAAGTACCGCCATCGTAGCTCTCTGGCTCTTCGGAGAGTTCACAGATATCCGTTAAGGCGGTAGGTAGTCCGCGAAGATGATGATAGTGGTGATGATGATGATGATGGTGATGTGATGTTTACGTTTTACAGAACCGATTAGAGGTACCCACTGAAACATGTCTGACCACTGAAGAGAACAATTATTTACATAGAAGCTGGACCTGACTTCCCTTAATGGCATAAGATATTGTAACGTATTACTATCTTTATGACGTTTCTCATCGAGCCATATACGTTATCTCGCAGTTCTAGCTGCTTCTCTCACACAAATAATGAAAAAAATTCAGAAATTCAGGGTCGCCACCGGCCCAAGCCCTTCCTCACCATTTAGAAAAAAAACGGTGCTTTAAAATTATTAGTTTCATTACTTTAATAATTTAACTACAAGTATGCATATTTCTTTAAGTAGCCAGATAAATAGCACTCCATGTCGTGCATAAAGCAACTTGATTAATTCAGGATTGGAAATCGGAGTAAGTGGGTAAGACCACCACAGAATTTATCTTTCGCGTAGATTATTTATTGTATCTAAGTATTTGGTTGCACATCCTAACTACACATAACTGGTGCCTGACTAGAAATATTTTAGTAAGAATTACGTGAGAATGTAACAGAGCACAATTTAACTACAGCAAGAAGAAATACAGAAAACGAGGGTGGGAGACAGTGATACTATCATCTCCTTTGCATTCATACCATAAAAAATATCTCAGTGAGATTCGCATTACGATTCTACGTATGCAGTATTCTGGACAGAGGTTTAACCAATGCACGAGGTTGTGCGATAATTATTCAACATACTAACTGCGTCTGCTGCTTGCAAACGGCCGAACCAGAGCACGTGGTGCATTCCGAATCAAACTGTTATACTTTGTAGAAAGCGCACGAAAGAACAGATATTCTTGCCGAAATTATAGTTCATTAGGGTCATTGATTACCAAACACGTGGCACAAAATTGACACCAAAGACAAAAGCAACTTCCACAAAACATAAAATCAGATTTACCGTTTGAAATTCTACTTCATCGTTGTTCAAAATGAACAAAGTAACTTCCACACTTTTAACTCAAACACCCAAAAAATCGCCTATTTAAAGCAATATAATTATGGCACATTCGGAAAAATAACTCGCTTCAGTTGAGCTGAAGTTCTTAAGCATTTCAACAGTTAAACATAACGAAGTCCTAACTCAACCTGCTTCCTATCACCTGAAACCCCCCTAAGAGCTACGACCCGTACTCACCAGGCGTTCACCGAAGAGTGCTGCTTTCTCTTTCGAGATTACTTAGCTCCCCGTGCAGCGGAAGCTGAGTGGTAGCCCTCCGTCACCAACCTCACACACAAAATCAGCCTTCGACTAAGGTGGGAAACCTCTCTGTTTAGGTATTGGAAACCTAAGTTGGTCATCCTGTGCTCTCGTTCGAACGAGAAGCAACATCGTCTGCTCCCAGCAGACGATGACCAACTCAGCGTTTCCCACAAAACAAAACTGAAACCCCACATTAAAACACACATATAATATTCAATAGGCCTTATTTGAATGCTTAGTCTTTCTGGAAGAGTTCATGAGTTGAGTTAAAATCAGGTAGTAAAGCGAATAAGTTGTACCTAATTAGACAAGCGTCTTATGAAACGACGTCACAGAGACGTTTCAATGTTGTTGTTGTTGTCTTCAGTCCAGAGACTGGTTTGATGCAGCTCTCCATGCTACTCTATCCTGTGCAAGCTTCTTCATCTCCCAGTACCTACTGCAACCTACATCCTTGTGAATCTGTTTAGTGTATTCATCTCTTGGTCTCCCTCTACGAGTTTTACCCTCCACGCTGCCCTCCAGTACTAAATTGGTGATCCCTTGATGCCTCAGAATATGCCCTACCAACCGATCCCTTCTTCTAGTCAAGTTGTGCCACAAATTTCTCTTCTCTCCAATACTATTCAATACCTCCTCATTACTTATGTGATCTACCCATCTAATCTTCATCATTCTTCTGTAGCACAACATTTCGAAGGCTTCTATTCTCTTCTTGTCTAAACTATTTATCGTACACATTTCACTTTCATACATGACTACACTCGATACAAATACTTGCAGAAACGACTGCCTGACACTTAAATGTATACTCGATGTTAACAAACTTCTCTTCTTCAGAAACTCTTTCCTTGCCATTGCTAGTCTACATTTTATCCTCTCTACTTCGACCATAATCAGTTATTTTGCTCCCCAAATAGCAAAACTCATTTACTACTTTAAGCGTCTCATTTCCTAATCTAATTCCGGCAGCATCACCCGATTTAATTCGACTACATTCCATTACGCTCGGTTTTCTTTTGTTGATGTTCATCTTATATCCTCCTTTCAAGACACTGTTCATTCGGTTCAACTGCTCTTCCACGTCCTTTGCTGTCTATGACAGAATTACAATGCCGTCGACGAACCTCAAAGTTTTTATTTCTTCTCCATGGATTTTAATTCCTACTCCGAATTTGTCTTTTGTTTCCTTTACTGCTTGCTCAATATACAGATTGAATAACATCAGGGATAGGCTACAACCCTCTCTCACTCCCTTCCCAACCACTGCTTCCCTTTCATGCACTTCGACGGTTCAATATTTCACGCTAAAACAAACACGAGACTGTCCTTGACTCAAGCTGTCGACAGTGTTGGACTAGCCCGGCCCTGAAATGAACGCAGCAGGACGGCGTCGCTGCTATGTGTGGATAGAGGCCGCTGTCTGCGGCGCTGCCGTTGGGTAGACGCCAAGTCACGTGACGCTGCGTGGGCGAGCCGAGAGGCAACACACCCCCCCATAGCCCAGGAGTCGCCCGCCTCTCTACTTTAAGGCCGACGCCGGGACGTCACGAGGTATTACGTTGTCATGCCCGTCAGGATTGCGGGCGGACAGCAGACGCTGGTAATCCTGTAAGGTGACTCTAGTCACTGTCAATGCGATGCTACAACTTCTCGACATTGCATCATTTATCGTTGCCATTAGACAAAGCAATCAAACCGACAGTGCATGATTGCAAGATTAGTGGTAACTTAAGGAACACGTAACATTTTTGTTTAACGTAAGATACTGCATTGCGTTTCAAGCATGTTTTGCTCATGACCAGGGATTTATACACACAGATAAGTGAGACTTAAACGTAAAGTGACTTATGCGAATGCATTGTTTCGCAGCGATATGTATTGATAAAAATTCTCTCGAGCTTCCAGACGCGTTAAGTCGTTTTTAAATCCACGAGCTTTCGGCCGAGTACTCGTTGGCTATTGTCAAGTGCTGATGGTCTTTTGGTTGCTGCTACTGTCCTTATATAGCCGTGCTGCCTTGTGTGACGTCACTGGTGATCGCTCCAGCGCCATTAACGTAAAGTTTCGCTTCGCGACCACCGCGACCTCTTCTACCTTCCGGTGGTCGAGTTGCAAGCCGTGCTTAGTAGCAAGCCACGGTCTTTATTGAGGGTATTATAACAATTATTTAACTCGATCGCTGCTTTTATTGCGCTATCCCAGAAACTATTACTCCGTGTCGTCGAGTGCAATACGACGTGGAGTACCACAGGTGAAAACATCTGACGTGTTCTCCACAGCGCTATTCAGCGGTACGCACAGTCGGTCTGATGTGAAACCGTCCGCAGCCACACTGTATTTTGTACACTCCTGGACTTCTGAGGCTTATAAAAAATGGTTCAAATGGCTCTGAGCACCATGGGACTTAACATCTGAGGTTATCAGTCCCCTAGAACTTAGAACTACCTAAACCTAACTAACCTAAGGACATCAACACACATCCATGCCCGAGGTAGGATTCGAGCCTGCGACCGTAGCGGTCGCGCGGTTCCAGACGTAAGCGCCTAGAACCGCTCGGCCAACCCGGCCGGCTGAGGCCTATACATCGTCGTCCACAGGCCTCATGACTTGTCAAATTTTTACCGGAGGTCTGAAAACCTAAACACAGTCCGCACCATTATAGATCCACCACCAGCTTTCGCAGTGTCTTTTTGACAGCTTCGGTACATGCGCCACATTCGAACTCTGCCGCTCATCTGACAGGCCACGGTTTTCCAGTCGTCTAGGCTCCAACAGATGTGGTCACGAGCCCAGGAGACGACTGTAGACGATGTCGTTCTTCTAGCAACGGCACTCGCGTCCTTCGTCAGCTGCCATAGCCGATTAACGCCAAATTTCGCCGCATTGTTCTAACGGAGAAGTTCATCGTACGTTGCACTTTGACTTCTGCGGTTGTTTCACACAGTGTTGCGCGTCCGTCAGCACTGACAACTAAACGCTAACGCCGGTGCTCTCGTTCGTTAAGGTGAGAGGTAATGCCTGACATATGGTATTCTCGTATCGCTGTTGATGCTGTGGATCTCGCAATTTTAATTTCTCTAACGATTTCCGCATTGGAATGCCCCATGCATCTTGCTCCAAATATCACACCCCATTCAAAGTCTTTAGACTCCCGTCGTGCGGCTATAATCAAGTCGGAAACAAAAAATGGCTCTGAGCACTATGGGACTTAACATCTGAGGTCATCAGTCCCCTAGACTTAGAGCTACTTAAACCTAACTAACGTAAGGACATCACGTACATCCATGCCCGAGGCAGTATTCGAACCTGCGACCGTATCAGCATCAGCTCGATTCCGGACTGAAGCGCCTAGAGCGGCTTGGGCACAACGGCCGGCCAAGACGGAAACCTTTTCACATGAATCACCTTCCAATGCACTGCCCTTCTATACTTTGTGTACGCGGTACTACCGCCATCTTTACACTACTGGCCACTAAAATTGCTACACCACAAAGATGAAGTGCTACAGACGTGAAATTTAACCGACAGGAAGAAGATGCTGTGATATGGAAATGATTAGCTTTTCCGAGCGTTCACACAAGGTTGGCGCCGGTGGCGACTCCTACAACGTGCTGACATGAGGAAAGTTTCCAACCGATTTCTCATACACAAACAGCAGTTGGTCGGCGTTGCCTGGTGAAACGTTGTTGTGATGCTTCGTGTAAGGAGGAGAAACGCGTAGCATTACGTTTCCGACTTTGATAAAGGTCGGATTGCAGCCTAACGCGATTGCGGTTTATCGTATCGCGACATTGCTGCTCGCGTTGGTCGTGATCCAATAACAGTTAGCAGAATATGGAATCTGTGAGTTCAGGAGGGTAATACGAAACGCGATGCTAGATCGAAACGGCCTCGTATCACTAGCAGTCGAGATGACAGGCATCTTATCCGCATGGGTGTAACGGATCGTGCAGCCACGTCTCGATCCCCGAGTCAACAGATGGGGACGTTTCCAAGACGACAATCATCTGCACGTACAGTTCGACGACGTTTGCAGCAGCATGGACTATCAGCTCTGAGACCATGGCTGCGGTTGCCCTTGGCGCTGCATCACAGACAGGAGCTCCTGCGACGGTGTACTCAACGACGAACGTAGGTGCACGAATGGCAAAACGCAATTTTTTCGGATGAATCCAGGTTCTGTTTACAGCATCATGATGATCGCATCCGTGTTCGGCGACATCGCGGTGGACGCACATTGGAAACGTGTATTCGTCATCGCCATACTGGCGTATCACCCGGCGTGATGGTATGGGGTGCCATTGGTTACACTTCTCGGATACCTCTTGTTCGCATTGACGGCACTTTGAACAGTGGATGTTACATTTCAGATGTGTTACGACCCGTGGCTCGATCCCCGCGAAACCCTACGTTTCAGCAGGATAATGCATGGCCGCATGTTGCAGGTCCTGTACGGGCCTTTCTGGATACAGAAAATGTTCGACTTCTGCCCTGGCCAGCACGTTTTCCAGATCTCTCACCAATCGAAAACGTCTGATCAATGGTGGCCGAGCAACTGGCTCGTCACAATACGCCAGTCACTACTCTTGATGAACTGTGGTATCGTGTTGAAGCAGCATGGGCATCTGTACCTATACACGCCATCCAAGCTCTGTTCGACTTCTGCCCTGGCCAGCACGTTTGACTCAATGCCCAGGCGTATCAAGGCCGTTATTACGGCCAGGGGTGGTTGTTGTGGGTACTGATTTCTCAGGATCTATGTAACCAAATTGCGTGAAAATGTAATCACATGTCAGTTCTAGTGTAATATATTTGTCCAATGAATACCCGTTTATCATCTGTATTTCTTCTTGGTGTAGCAATTTTAATGGCCACGCGGTCGCGGTCTCTAAACACAATGAACAGTCGAAGTGTGGACTGCCACAAACGCGTCCATGGCGGCGCGGCGGGCCTGAGGATCGCCTCGGGGCCACGTGCTGACCTAGGGGCGCCCACGGCGGATGCGCAAGGCGGACGGACCAGCGCTATGCAGAGGCGCGTTTCCTCATTACGGCGCCGCCGCGAGACGCAGTTTCCGCGCGAGCCGCCGGTCTCCGCAGAACGGGGAGGCCGCGCCAGCTGGCCGCTAACTCGGCGCAAGCCGGGCCCACGGCGCCGACACCCATTAGCGTGTTTTCTTTCATCCTGCTCACAGAGCGCCGTATTGGCACAGTTCCATCTTTTCCGAAACAACAGTACTCTAGACATTGCTTACAAGAGTTCGAACGACATAGTAAAGCTAAGTTTGTACAACCTCTGAACACAAATACAGTACTGCTCATTAACATTGCTACACCAAGAAGAAATGCAGATGATAAACGGGTATTCATTGGACAAATATATATACTAGAACTGACATGTGATTACATTTTCACGCAATTTGGGTGCATAGACCCAGAGATATCAGTCCCCGGAACACCCACCTCTGGCCCCAATAACGGCCTTCATACGCCTGGGCATTGAGTCAAACAGAGCTTGGATGGCGTGTTGCTCGGCCACCATCGACCAGACGTTTTGAGTTGCTCAAAGATCTGAAGAATGTGCTGGTCAGGGAAGCAGTCGAACATTTTCTGTATGCAGAAAGGCCCGTACAGGACCTGCAACACGCGGTCGTGCATTATCCTACTGAAATGCAGGGTTTCGCAGGTATCGAATGAAGGGTAGAGCCACGGGTCGTAACACATGTGAAATGTAACGTCCTCTTTGTAAAGTGCCGTCAATGCGAACAAGAGGTGACCGAGACGTGTAACCAATGGCACCCCATATCACCACGCCGGGTGATACGCCAGTATGGCGATGACGAATACACGTTTCCAATGTGCGTTCACCGCGATGTCGCAAACACGGATGCGACCATCATGATGCTGTAAACAGAACCTGAATTCATCCGAAAAAATGACGTTCTGCCATTCGTGCACCCATGTTCGTCGTTGAGCACACCATCGCAGGCGCTCCTGTCTGTGATGTAGCGCCAAGGGCAACCGCAGTCATGGTCTCAGAGCTGATAGTCCCTGCTGCTGCATACGTCGTCGAACTGTTCGTGCAGATGGTTGTTGTCTTGCAAACGTCTCCATCTGTTGACTCAGGGATCGAGACGTGGCTGCACGATCCGTTACAGCCATGCCGATAAGAAGCCTGTCATCTCGACTGCTAGTGATACGAGGCCGTTGCGATCCAGCACGGCGTTCCGTATTACCCTTCTGAACCCACCGATTCCATATTCTGCTAACAGTAATTGGATCTCGACCAACGCGAGCAGCAATGTCGCGATACGATAAGCCGCAATCGCGATAGGCTACAATCCGACCTTTATCAAAGTCGGAAACGTGATGGTACTTATTTCTGCTCCTTACACGAAGCATCACAACAACGTTTCTCCAGGCAACGCCGGTCATCTGCTGTTTGTGTATGAGAAATCGGTTATAAACTTTCCTCATGTCAGCACTTTGTAGGTGTCGCCACTGGCGCCAACCTAGTGTGATTGCCCTGAAAAGCTAATCATTTACATATCACAGTATCTTCTTTCTGTCTGTTAAATCTCGCATCTGTAGCACATCTTCGTGCTGTAGCTATTTTTTTTTACCGTCACAAGAGGTAAGGGCGATGTCTTTCAATCGAGCTCAGCGTGTACTCTGAGGCATCCTGTTAGACTGGGTGGGTCGTAAGTTGTAACGCTCCTTGCGACTCGTCTTCGGAAAGTCTCTGCCGTAGCATGCTCTGTGGTCTTAAAGGGAGGATGCTCATGAAAAACACACTGTTTGAAAGATGCACGAAATCTACCATTTTGAAGATACGGCAGCGAAACTGTGTACCATACTTTACATAAAATTAACGCATTTACTGTTAACTTCCTACGGTTACTTATATTTAAGTTTTTGAAGGAATTTAAAAATATTATTTCGAAAAAATAATATAGGTACCTTTTTCTCAGAGGCTATCCAAGAGATTTTTACAATACTTTCTCTTTTTATTCTCTTCGCATATAGTAAGCTACTATCACTAGTTTTTTGAATACATTAAACAAAAAAGTGTCAGGAAGTCGTTTCTGAAAGTATTTCTATGGAGGCCCGCCCGGTTGGCTGTGCGGCCTAACGTACAGCTTGGCGGGCGGGAAGGAGCGCCTGGTCCCCGGCACGTATCCGCCCGGCGGATTTGTGTCGAGATCCGATGAACCGGCCAGTCTGTGGATGGTTTTTAGGCGGTTTTGCATCTGTCTGCCTCGGCGAATGCGGGCTGGTTCCCCTTATTCCGCCACAGTTACATCATGTCGGCGATTGCTGCGCAAACAAGTTCTCCACGTACGCGTACACCACCATTACTCTACCACGTAAACATAGGGGCTACACTCGTCTGGTGTGAGACGTTCCCTGGGGGGGTCCACCGGGGGCCGAACCGCACAATAACCCTGGGTTCGATGTGTGGCGGCGGAGGGGTGAAGTGGACTGCGGTAGTCGTCGTGGGGTTGTGGACCACTGCGGCTGCGGCGCGGATAGAGCCTCTCTGTCGTTTCTAGGTCCCCGGTTAACATACAATACAATACACACAATTTGTATGGAGTGTAGCCATGTATGGAAGTGGAACGTGGACGATAAATAGTTTGGGCAAGAAGAGAATAGAAGTTTTCGAAATGTGGTGCTACAGAAGAATGCTGAAGATTATATGGGTAGATCACATAAGTAATGAGGAGGTATTCAATAGAATTGGGGAGATGAGAAATTTGTGGCACAACTTGACAAGAAGAAGGGATCACGAATTTAGTTTTGGAGGGCAGCGTGCAGGGTAAAAATGAAAGAGGGAGACCAAGAGATGACTACACTAAACAGATTCAGAAGGATGAAGGTTGCCGTAGATACTGGGAGATGAAGAAGCTTGCACAGTATAGTGTAGCATGGAGAGCTGCATCAAACCAGTCTCTGGACAGAAGACCACAACAACAACAAATTTTAATTTTTTGGTTATAGTTCTGTACGTTTAATATAAAATTAACGCATAATTCCAAGCACTTTCCCCCATATATCAGCCTACGCTCAGAGTTTAAAAATTGACAAATATGGCAACTTTTATTGGGTTTGTAGAAATATTTGGACAAAATTTCGTAACTCAAGCCTTCATAGATTCTGGGAACAATGTACATAAACTTTATAAATCGTAAATTTCAGGAAATGCAATTTAAAGTTGAACCTAACTTTTTTTCTTATATTATCTCTATATAAGGCCAAAAATTTATACTCAGGGTCCTCTTTCCTTTCGAGGTTTCTATTCTGTTTTTTTTTTTGTTTTCTGCTTTCTTTCGTTTACCACGTCTTGGACTGACTTTTCAGCTGCAGAGAGGCGCTGTAATTTATTTTCCTCAAAATACCTTGAGTGAAATTTCCTAAAAATGGTTCAAAAATGGCTCTGAGCACTATGGGAGTTAACTTGTGAGGTCATCAGTCCCCTAGAACTTAGAATTACTTAAACCTAACTAACTTAAGAACATCAGACACATCCATGCCCGAGGCAGGATTCGAACCTGCGACCGTACCGGTCGCGCGGTTCCAGACTGTAGCGCCTAGAACCGCTCGGCCACCGTGGCCGGCTGAAATTTCCTGTCTTAAAGCCCATTCTCTCTAATACCTTCGTTCTCTCTAAGTTTCCATAATTAAATAAAAGAACTGCGTAATAATCGAACACTTGCGTAAATCTCCTTCAGCAGCACAAGGCAAAACAAAAATGTTTCTTCATAAAGAAGCAGCTAGTTTGTTATTGTTTGTATGATATGGAACACAGTCACAGATGCCCTCTAAAACAGAAGGATTATGCATCACAGCCTTCTCGATCTACCCCGTGCAAGTTCGCATCAAAGTAGTCAGAGGAATCGTTGTTCACCGCTCTAGTATTGAAGTGGGCGTGGCAGGAGAGTCCCGTCACATGTTAAATAGTAATAAATTGACATTTTCGGTCACATGAACGTCCCCGCTTAATCTGTCCTCACACGGGAAGTGTTTCTCATCGCGAAGCACACCAGAAGCGCTATCCTTCGTGGTTGGTGCAGCACCTCACTGAACGTCCTCCTCATCGTTGTCTGCCACTGCACACCTCTCCAGTGGCAGTCGCCGGCTGCATCTGACATAGTTTGTTGGCGAAAATGGAAGCGCGTAATGTAGCTGCATTAACTCTGTCAGCGAACGACGAAGGAGGAGGGAATCTGCCAGTAATGTTGACTGCCCTCCTTCCAGTTCATTGGTCAACGTTCCCCGGCACATTCGCAAAATCGGATAAAGTATGTTTTAGAGGGAAAGCGCTCTTATCAATATAAATAACAATCAAATTGTCGCATGTATGAAAGATCTTCTCCCGAGAGCGCCTTAACCGATTCGGTTGATTTTTTTGTCGTGTTCGTTATTGTCAGGACAAGGTTTGTATGAAAGAAAATCTTTGGAAAATGCAACGGTAAAGTCGGAAATCAATAATTGCCACGTCTATGAAATATCATAAGTTAAGAACGGCTCGACAGACTTAGTTGATTTTTGTCTTTGTTGTACTCGTAATTGTCTGGACAAAGTTTATACGCAAGTTACGGAAATTTCACCACAATAGTCGGAAATTAAAATGAGTTGTCAAAGGTCATCACATGAAAACGGTTTGACCGACTTGGTTGACTTTTTTGTGTGTGTTGGTATTTGTGGATGATAAATGTATTTTTTCTACAATTTTGTTTTTTTGCGTTCAGTTCATCATTTCTGCTGTTACGTGGAAGCGTAGCTACCACATATCTTGAAAAGTACTCGACCGATTAATTCAAATTTTTCACGATACTCCGATGAACATTCGTACAGAAATGGACATAGAGAGTGAGGAGGAGATGGACAGAGAGGTGGTGGTAGGACGAAATGTACGGAGAGAGAGGGGGGGGGGGACGAGAAGACGGGTCTAAGGAATATAGCGTTTACAGGTATATGCAATTCCCATACATATTAAGCAATTGCAAAGCATTGCTGGGTTCGCTAGTTCATAATAAGCTATCTGACGAATCTGGCATTATTCGCGTATTCATTTTGCCAAATATCAGTGAGAAACGAAAACAAAAATGAAATATACAAAAAAAATTGTTTTCATGTATTCGTGAATGCATCTTTGAAATTATGCAGCTGACTCGGGGCGAGATGATCCTGCACAGTTTGTGTACCATGCGCGCAGCTGCTTCGCGTTATCCTCAATGCGATTTTGTAAACATCTCTATGACAACGCATCTTCATAGTCCTCTAGACGGCTATTGTTTTCGCCTACAGCCGTCTGCGGTTCGCAGTCCAAACTCTCAGAAGCGGTGCCAGGTGTCAAATACTTCCACAAGTTGGCTCGACCATGGAACGTTCATTCAGCGGCATATGAGGATATTGCCTGCGAAACATGTTGCAAGTAGACTTAGTAGCAAAGAAGTAACAAATTGAAACGTCACATATGACGCGGCAATTTTTCACGCATCTCATTGTTTATGACGTCATATCTTCTGAACTATGGTAGGTGGGTTCTTTTTAACCCCACCGCGAGTGTTGCCTGCCAGTAAGGGATGTGTGTACGAAGTTTGGTTGAAATCGGTCCATTGGTTTAGGAGGAGATGTGGACCGTACACAAACACACACACATCCATTTTTATAATATGTATTAGTAACATTGAGTATTGCAGATCATACATACATTAAATTAATAAGAAAGTTCCAGAATCGTTCAGAAAACACAAACAAATAATGTGTACAGGTGCCCAGACGCGAGTCAACCACCTCTTCACAGTTCACAACTCTAACAACTGAGCTAAAGTTATAAGATTACAGCAGTGTCTAAGTTATTTGTTGCAAAATTTATACAAATATCGCAAGGCTACAACTATGGATCTCTTTATTTGACATTTAGCTATAAGAAATTTTACCAATACGACGTGCTTTTGATAAGTCATCAGGTTGCCGTAGCATTAAAACATCATACTTTGATAATATTCAAACTGTAACACGAAAAACATCAAATACGAGAAACCTTTAACCACCGATAGGTACTTTCCTGTCATTTTATTATAATAAATCATACTAGAAACGCCGCGGATTCGAGAGATCCTTAGTTATTCATGTTACTTCCTCCCACCTATATCCCGTGAAATTACTAAGACAAGGTAATCTGAGAATCGGCACGCGATAGATCTTCATGGACCTATGTATAATTTTCCGGATATTTCCGGAGTTTGTAATATGTAAATGTTTTTCCTACAGAGTTTTTTTGAATTGTGGTGGCCATTTTGTGTATACGCTGCCCTGAATTTGTCGGCATATCGCCCGCATACTCGTGTTGTACGGTCGTCGCGTACTGTCGTAGAAGGTGCGGGCAGTCGTTCTGAAACGAGGACGTCGGACCTTAGCCATTCCGCGCAGCAGAGCGGTGGGTACAGAGCCAACCATTGTGTACGCTTCTGCACTCTTTGTAGCGTCTGTTTGTACAAATTAGAAATGGTGTGGAGGTGTAGCGACAATCATTCTTCCTGTGCAACTCTTGTGACAGGAACAGTAGAGGCAGCAAATGCCGGAATTACCTTCCGCTACACACTGTGAGGTGGACTGCGGTATACAGGGGTAGATACGGCAAAAACCATGTACCACCTCCATTGTGACCAGTTATGCCGTTAAGCTAAGTTTAGTCATGGTGATGTACGCGTAAACTTACTTCCGTGATAGTCCTAGACGTGAACAAAATGAGGTCTAACATACGTCTTGTAGAAACTGCTCAAATAGTGTTTAGCTTCTGCGTTTCCTCAATGAAAACTGGTGTCCTAGAACACTAGTTTCGCATATGTCTCTACTAACTTTCCAAGATAAACGAAAAGGGCCAGACCTTCGTTCTATTCAGTGTAGGTGCTAAAAGTACGTCAGAACGCGTATTTCCTCACGGGACCGTCTTTCTGCAGTTGGTGTACAGCTTGCAGTGCGTGCAAGTGGCACTGCAAGGAACTCTAGACCTCACTGCACCTGCCGGGTGGCTTGCTTCCTCGTGGGGTCTCTAAGACGCTCCCTTGGAATTTCGGTCTTGCATCTCAACTTCCCTGCGTGCCATCTTCGCTGATATGAAAGTGAGGTGTGCAGTTTGATAGCTCCACAATGGAAGCTAACTTATGTAGTGAACGCTGTCAAGTACACTTTGGGAACCTCTCTATGTGGCGATGCATTTGTTGCGTTATCCGTATTGAGAAGTTAATTTATATAACGGCACTTATAAATAATAAACAATGCGCTTAATGGCGGCATATTTAGTTGACAGTAATAAATGGATTGCGTGCGTCAGCAGCAGATATTTAATTAAAATTCTGCCTGTTCCAGGCCTCCTCCACACACACTTGTCACCTCATTTCCATACCACATTTGCACACCAGACTCTCATTATTCATTTTCATTCTGATTCAATTTTATTTACGGAACTTCCATGTGGTTACGCTTCGGTTAGGGCGTAGCTGGTGTTTCCTTGTTATATTGTCTTCTGCTCACAAGTAAATTCGCTTCTCGATATTAGGAATTTCTTTTCATCGCGTTAGGCTCGGGGACAGCGGTTGTTCCAGTTGCTTGGGGCAAAGCTTAGGTTTTACCCTTCCCGCGGCTGAAAGGAAACAGTAGTTACTGTCCCCTAGACCGGCCGGCCACGCAAGTAGCTGGAGGAGAATCGCTTTAATCCCTACCACCCTGTGTCAATAGAGCACGGCCGGCAAGGTGAACAGAGAAAGGGGTCACAGGTAGTCCGAGCGCTGAGGACTCTTTTCATTACCAGCATTTGCCGTCTTGTTTGTGACCATTAAGACCTTGTCCACAAAAGCCTAACCTTTGGACGTGAGGATGTGTGGAATTTTTCTTTGGTGTAGTGATAATGCTGTGCTAAACCAAGTTGAAATTCTGAGAGCTTCCCAACAGACGTGCCTTCCGAGAGGGGATTTCTACTTTCTATCTGCCCTCTGAATACTCATCGTGGATTGGCGAATGAATTTTGACTGCTGGTGGGAGCTGTTGATGGTGTCTTGGAGGTCCCGGAATGGTGAAAATCGTGGCCCTTTCACTGTGATTGGCAGTAAAGTCTGTAGGGGAGTTTTCTCTGGTGTCTGAAGGAGGCCAAAAATATTGTGAGGTGGCAGTCTTGATGTGATTTTTGGTGGAGTTACTGCCCCGTCTCAGTCCATCTTCAGAGGATTTTTAGTGTTCATATGATTCGAACCTTCAAATTTCATACCAACGATCACGGAATATTTCCAGTGTTTGCGTTCGGCAATGGCGGAGGCGACCAGCTCCATCTTGCTCAGGCGCGGCTCCATTCGGTGCACCAGCCACGATCTGCAGGCAGGGTAAGACCGCTAAAGCAGTGCGCATCATGTCAGATCTTGAACAGTTTCGTTGTATGTTTCAAATGCACTTGGCGCCAAAAGCACTCCCTCACTGATTTGCGACGGTCCTTTATTTGATATCACGCGCAACTTAATGCCCAGAAGTAACCCACGTCTACGAATCGCCGTTTCGATTAAATCTCCAGAATTTAATTTCCTTGGTGATGAAGTCTCCGTTTTCCCTTTCCATTTGATAACTGTGTCGTGAGTTCGCTGCCTCCTGCAATCTTCCTTTCAACATTGTAGTAGCGGAGAAAGCCGGCACTGACCAGGTATTCACTTATGCCTCTGCCTCCACAGCTGTACCGCGCAGCGTCTGATCTTGTGCTTAATGCTTGTGACGTCATACCTCGTGAACTGTGAGTGGTACAAAGATATAATTTTGTAGGTACATTCAGTGGTATATGTACGTACCGTCTTCAAAAAGTGTCGCGAATACAGTGAGTAGGAAAGTAATAAATTATAACGTCAGGTCTCATGCGATACTCCTACTGAATGGGCAGCGAAAAAGTAATAAGCGATAAAATATTTTTCTTTCATCATTTTGTAGGGGTTACCTGGGAAAAAAGGTTTGAAATTACGTGTAAAGTTTGTTACAAGTCGCTAAGTACTCTCATTCTCAAATACCGGAGGAATTAAATCTGGGAACTCACACGTCGCGGACTACGCTTCTGGTTTCACCCCTGACCTCCACCCCTTTGATAGGTAGGTGTTCTCACCCCAACAGCAATTGTCTGCTCACAGTAAGGTATATGTGTACCAAATTTGGTTAAAATCGGCTCTCATTTGTTTAGGAGGAAATGTGGAGTAAACACACACACACACACACTTACATCCATCCATTTTTATAATATGTATGGATTAAAATTATGTTCACTGCTTGATGATTGAAATCGCGTGATCCTTACATGACCGGGCACGACGTCAACCGCGATGTTTCCAGCATTACGCGGGCGGCGACCCCGTTAAACAATGTGTTATCTCTTGAATGATATCATTTGCAATTTGTTAATCTCCGATTAAATTCATATTGCCTTTTACTTCTCACATACACCGTTTCGTATGAGTAAATCTTGTATATATCAGTCTTTAATTCTAGTTAATAGTTCCCATTTTTGCCGGCCGGAGTGGCCGAGCGGTTCTAGGCGCTACAGCCTGGAACCTCGCGACCGCTACGGTCGCAGGTTCGAAGCCAGTCTCGGCCATGGATGTGTGTGATGTCCTTAGGTTAGTTAGATTTAAGTAGTTCTAGGTTCTAGGAGACTTATGACCTCAGAAGTTAAGTCCCATAGTGCTCAGAACCATTTTTTGAGCCAGTTCCTATTTTTCTTTTATATAGCGTGCCCAGGCACTTCTACCATAAACATCAGGCGAAGCCTCTCTGACGGCCTAAGGACTTTGTTATCTGTTTCCTTAAAGCGCAAAAGTTGAATTTTATCAAATAGCCTAATTGTTTTATGGGGTAAACTATCATTTTTGGCTGATTCGCGGTGGTAGTCTGGAGTTAAAGCTACTAGCAGGCGTGCTTACCCAGGCAGAATTGGTGGAGCCGTGTGCTTGCCAGCACGCCTCTCATCTGGCGGTACATCACAAGTGTTTTTATTTGCACAAGATTTATCTACGTATGTCGTCTTTGTTTTCCGACATATTTTTTTCCTTAGCTTCTGATGCAGCAGTTGTATAGCTTAAACACCGTCTTTTCCAACTGTAAAGAATGTCTTATCACGACCAAACGCGTTTCGCTTTATTCTAATCTCCAGTGGTCACTGTCGGAATCTGGCTTTTTTGTCTTACAATTTTGTTAACTAGGATGATGAACAGTTCGCATGCTTTATTTAATACTGTAACCAGTATTAATTCTTATTATTATTCACTTTTTTGTTGTTTACGTCACTCTTCCTTTCCTTCCACATCTATGTGTTCGATTTTAGGACACAGCATTTTCACTGCACTAAATGTATGCACGTTTCTGTGTGGTGAAGAAACACTGTCATTTCGCCATTTCGTGTGCTTTGTTTTGATATTGAGGGATGTGTTCGTCTTTTTTGTTTTGATAGTATTAAAATCTAACACATACATATGGAAGAAAGGAAGAATTATGTCAACAACAAAAAAATCGGGAGTAATGATAAGAATTAACAATGTTTGTAGTAGTAAGTAGAGCATGGGAACTGTTCATGATCCTAGCTAACAAAGCTGCAGCACAAAAAAACCACATTTATACAGTGACCGCTGAAGATGCTTTGAATACACCGAAGCGCATTTGGTCATTATAACCTTTTCCATCAGAGTTGCAAAAGACTGTATGTAATCCATATAACTCATGAAACTTATCTATTTTGAATTTCGCTACATTGATAGCTGAGGTCGGTAGTGATATCGCGAAAGTAAAAGTATTTACTGCCCCTTAAGAGTAGTAACTGCACCAGTTTTCATACCCGGCAACAGACAGTGCGGTGATACGGAATCGCAGCGAAAGTTTTGCCAGAATCTGTGACTGGTGCTTTGGTCCCCCTGTCGACAAGGCTGGAAATGTATTCCATATCCTGACAGTGTTTGACTCGCAGATGTCGCGCGTTTGATATGGAGATCGGAAGATGGTCGCCTCTGACTATGTCCCAGCGCCCCCCGTAGACCACACACTGGAAGTTACCTTGTTCCTCCTGCGACGTGCGCTTTAGGCAGGCTCGTTTCATACGTATCCCTGGGTTCCCATTGCATGTTCTACAGCCACCTACCTCAAGGTGGATCCTGTAATCGCCAATGGGGACAGTAAAGTGTGCAAACATCATTACCATTACCAAGGTTTGAATCGATATCATAAACATACCGCTGGCCGGGTAAGCCTTCACATCGGGGCGGAGGAGGTAACTGGTAGGGGGGGGGGGGCGGAGGGGGGGGATTGTACTACGACACTGCGTGGCTTCTTTAACCAGAGGTTCGTTTGAGCAGTTGCCAGACAGCGCCAGAAAACAGCTGTAGTGCGCATGCGCAGCTACGATGACGTAGGCACCCCGTGCTTGGTGCTTGCTCTGCTCATACGCTTTCGGTCGCATTTCTGTGTGGAATTTCGTGCGTGGTGGGGCATCACGTGACCATGTGCAGCCCTGCGGCATTTTGTTGAGAGGACCTACGCGGTTCTACTTAGAGCAATTGTTTTATCATATCCCACTCAGATTAAGGATGCAAATAAGCAAGCAGTTCTTGGCATAATATCATTTCAAAACTAGACTCTACAGCTCAAAGTACCACAACATTTTGCTATGTGGTGACTTTGATAGAT
Source organism: Schistocerca piceifrons (assembly GCF_021461385.2). NCBI lineage: Eukaryota > Metazoa > Arthropoda > Insecta > Orthoptera > Acrididae > Schistocerca > Schistocerca piceifrons. Next base: position 234,149,421 of record NC_060143.1, read on the forward strand.
TTCTTTTTCAATTCGTATTCTGAAATACTGTTATGTAGCATTTGCAATCACGTTTACATCTACACAGCACTGCAAAAAGCTAGTAAGAAAATACAAATTTAAAAAAAAAGAAAGGTAAAGCATACACCAGATTTCATGACTATTTCAAAATGTGTTAAACATTAACAAGGATGTCTGACACGCAAAGAAACTGTACAGCTGGCAGTTTATATTCTACTCTAGGAATAAATATAAAGCCATGTGGGGAGTTAAAACGATAAAACACGGTACGCTGCCAGTCTACAATTTAGCATAGAATGGCATTCTATAAATTTAAGATGTAAACACAAATTGAGAAGTAGCTTCAGGCCTAGAGTCTTGTGATCGAAAAACACTGTGTTTCACGGACGGCAGATTTGTAAAATTCTGCTACAGCTGTCAATATATTTGAAACAAAATATTTAGTTCAAAACTACTGACCAAATTTGCTGCTTAATCAACTTCAAGTCAATGTTTACATATGTTCGTATGTATATAGCATTAAGAGATCTTACAGTGTCATTAGACGAACAGGACATCAGAGTCTACTCCAGCAGCATCGGAATTTCATAAACCATAATAAAATGCTTCATTCCGCTCTAATTGCACATTTCTATGTCCAGATGCACTCTGAAGTACCTGATATTCAGCTTTTGTATGTGGTTTTCGGGATACCAATTTTGTTGGAGGTCCAATACTGTATTCTCATGTTTGGCTCTTTATTATGGTTTAATGACATTCGTCCCAGAAAATGAAAATTTGCACTTCAAAGTGAACGAAGTTGAAAGTAGCCAATAGTGCGGAATGAAACACTTCGTTTCAAATAAACCAACTGCCTCAGTCAAAAAAAATTAATAGAAGTAAATTTCTCTACAAAACTGACGGAAATAGCTTCATTAAGACATTAAAAGTTGATTACTTATGACGTGGAAATAATATAAAATCATATAATTGAAACTACTAACTTACTTTAGTCTTTCATAATTATGAGAATGTATATTAATTCACTTGATGGCTCCCTGCCACAGAAATCTGTTTTGTTTTCATTTGACGTGGGGGCTGTAAACGAAGAGACACCAGCAGTTTCCCGAAACACACACGGGTTTCGTGGAGAATGACCCTCCACTATAACTCAGCTTGCTCTGCGCGTGCGTGAATTTGGCAGCTTGGGCGCGGCAGAAAAATTTTTCCTGGTAGCTTCTGGCTACTTGCTGCTACTGCTCATACGGCAAACAGCCACGCTTCAAGTATCTAGAAGCTGGAGAAGGCACTGCTCGTACGCGAATTCAGCTCTGCGCATGCGCACGAGCCCACTGGCAACTGCTCAGACGAGTCTCAGATCGCATCCGATTTCAGGCACATGTCGAAGTATACGTAGTGGATAAATTTCAAGCGCCAGAAAAGCAGGAATTTACATCGACACAATTACTGAAAATACTTAATTTTGTGCTCGTCTGCGTAGTGTGGCGTTGTCAGTACAGTCGTTCACTCTTTTAAAATTTCTACATTGTCGGATGTGGGATCATTAATAAACACGTTGGCAGCCGAGAGGCCGCCGACGGAAGAAAGCAGCGCTTCGCGCCGGCCTTACGCTCCTCTCTGATTAGTAACGTATAAGAGCATTAATTTGTACGTCTTGATTGAGTTGCCTTCGGTATATAAGAACTCAGGTAAAATATTTTGTTCAACTTTTCTTGTTTAATTTTACTGTAACAGAGCTTTCATTATTTAAAGTTGACTGCTACCTTATACTTTGCAGATAATTTCAAACCGAGGGCAACCACAGCTAAAATACTCAGACGTAGCTTATGGAACATTCAAACAGTAAAGTATATAGGGTGTTACACAATTCATGTTACACACTACTAGAGGTTGTGGAGTGGACTTAGTAGGTCAAGTTTTTCATAGCAACTCATGTCCGGAAACGTTATCCAACGAAGTTATAAAAGCGTCAAATTTATAGGCGTCGGTGCCTGTAAAAGCATGCACGGTACGTTCAGAGTGATTTCGTGATGATGTTACGACGAACTTTCAACCATGATAGAAACGGATAAACGTACCAATTTGAGGTAGGGGTCCCTGATTGCGAAACGAACGAGTCGAAAGCTGCAAGTGAAAATAGTTCTGATACCTCTGACAGCCGAATACATTTAGCGCTCCTGTAGTTCTAAGAATACTTAGTATGCAACTTTCGGACGTGGTAATATGGACCAAAACATGGAATGGTTCAAATGGCTCTGAGCACTACGGGACTTAACATCTGAGGTCATCGGTCCCCTAGAACTCAGGACCACTTAAACCTAACTAACCTAAGGACATGACACACAACCATGCCCGAGGCAGGATTCGAACCTGCAACCGTAGCGGTCGCGCGGTTCCAGACTGAAGCGCCTAGAACTGCTCGGCCACAACGGCCGGCCCAAAACATGAAAACACGTCTAGTAAACACGGGCCCTAAAGGGCATAGCTTAACAGCTACGAACACTTGTTCAACAGGGGAGATGCGTTTCACACTAGCGAACATAAACAAGTGCTCATAGCTGCTGAGGTATGCATTTTAACGCCCGTGTCCGCTAGTTCGTTTTTTCTTGTACTGGTCCGTACTCCCACCTCTGAAAGTTGTCTACCATACAATCTTAGCAGCACGAGTACCGGTACATGTATTCCATTGTCAGACGCGTCAGAAAGATTTTCGCTTATAGTCTTCGACTCATTCGTTTCCAGTACAAAGAACCTTGCCTAAAATGGATACATTTATCCTTCTCCGTTATTTTTGACAGTTTTTAACATCATCACGGAATCGGCCTGTATACGCATATATTTACAGGCGTCGGTGCCTGTAACTTCCACACTGTGTAGCATTGTTAGATGACGTTTCCGGACATGGGTTGGTATGTAAAACTTGATCTACTAAGTCCTCTCTACAACCTCCACAGGTGTATAAAAAGAGTTGTGAAACACCCTGTAGATGTTAAAATGATAAAAACTGATGAACGTACAGCTGAACGAAAGCTCGTTAATTCTCTATAGCGGTATTTATTGAAATCCTTGTAGATTTGCACTACCGTTTTCGCAACATTTTCAGTTGCATCTTCTGGTGCATCTGGTCATTGCTGTTACACGTAGCTGCTTTAGTTTACGAGTGAGAAAGTGTAATGGTCGATGACGACCGCAGTATCCTCAGAAATAGCAAGATTAAAACTTGAGTGCCCATCTTTGGTGTATGCTCCCCACAGCATCACCAATCAGAACAGTCTCGTTGTTTGGATGAAACATTTAAAACGTAAACAGTAATGGGCTTGATTTCATAGGGCGTTGGCACATCTGATATTCAACCGTACTGGTTTTGAGGGGTTCCTGCCGGTACGACACAGACCAAACGTGGTCACGTAAGTTTTAATTTTGCAGTTGTTGCGGATATTGCCGGTCGGTGCCGACCGTTAGATCTTGTCAGTCTTAAACTACAACAGCCACATGTAACAGCAATGTAAAGCAGCGCCACAAGTTGCGACTGAAAATGTTGCGAACCGGTAGCGCGAGTCTACAAGGACTTTAATAATTATGGTCATAGTGGATTAACGAGCTTTCATTCAGCTATATGCTCATCAGTTTTACTCATTTGAACGTCTATATGTTACGGTTTTAAAGTTTTGCAAGCCATATATAATTTATAGTTTAGTACGAGAAGTGAGACTAGGTTTACCATATAATACGAGCATAAAGGCTTTTAACTCAAATGAATCCTTTACCGCCAACCAGCGAAGCGGCAGCGCGACGTTGTAAAAGTCGAAAATCGACTGGTTTGGTGATGAAGAATTACTGAGGATGTTGAAAGAATCAGATTTTCATGTCGGTGATCCAGTGCATCGGAGTTTACTGACAACGAAGGTGCGTTTGTGGACACAGCCGGTAGTGATAGCTGTGGCGATGACAACGATTGCGTTGGTAATGCTAACGGGCAACGGAATGTAACGAATCTACAGCAAACAGAACTGTGAGAAGCCGTAATTGCGACCAATACGAAACTGGTAACATCTCGCTAACTCAAGATCGCACCCACAGGCACGTTTACCACAGTCTATGTCTCATCTATAGAACTTCTTCTAATCCATATGTGGCATACAGCAAACGAGTCCTTAACAGTATTGGTTGCAATTTTAGTTTTTTTTATTTTTCAACTACGCGTTTCTCCTTATTTAGGCATCTTCAAGTTGATCTTAATTTGGTATTTATTAGAAGGATCCTTTAGACAGTGTAGCCAAAGGGCATCGTCGAATACATCAGGCCAACGTCGCCTTCGTTAAACTCAGTAAAAACTTTTCTAGATGGACGCGAGTGACTCCAAGGCCTGCATAACGCGTTCCCGTTCGCAGGAGCGAGTAACAGAATAAGATGTCTCGTCTGCTTAGGAACAGAGTACTGTTCTATCTCAGCCTCACGCGTCTAAATGAATGCTTGGCGGCGCCTGTGCTGCTGGCAACCCTCCATACGCCTCTGCTCGGAAGTTCTTCCGCCGCCATGACCTTAGCCAATAATTCGCCATTGACCACCGACACTGCCCTGAGAAAGTGTGTGTGTGTGTGTGTGTGTGTGTGTGTGTGTGTGTGTGTTTTATTGCGTGCGAGGGCGACGGCTGTTGGGACGTGTGTCGTACCTATTTTGTTTCTCGCAGCCGGCCGCTCTTGGCGTGGCAGCTTATGTAACAAAGGATTCTTGGCGGAGCTCCTGGTAGGACAGGACAGCAGCTAAGATTCGCCAGGCCCCCCGGCCCACATACTGAACCGATGTTTGAGGTCAAGGCGCGCTTGTGGTGATCACATCTAGCGGAAACCCAACAGGTGTGATCGGTTGTGCACGCAGTTGGTGCATTGTTCCTGATCTATATTAACGACATAGGAGATAATCTGAGTAGCCGTCTTACATTGTTTGCAGATGATGCTCTCATTTACCGACTTTTAAAGTCATCAGATGATCAAAATGACTTGCAAAATGATTTAGATAAGATATCTGTATGGTGCGAAAAGTGGCAATTGACCCTGAATAAAGAAAAGTGTGAAGTTATTCACATGAGTACTAAAAGAAATCAGCTAAATTTCGATTACGCGATAAGTCACACAAATCTGAAGGCTGTAAATTCAACTAAATACTTAAGAGATTACAATTACAAATAACCTAAATTGGAATGTTCCCATAGATAATATTGTGGGTAAAGCTAACCAAAGACTGCGATTTATTGGCAGAACACTTCGAAGGTTAACAGGTCTACTAAAGAGACTGCTTACACCACGCTTGTCCGCCATATTCTGGAGTATTGCTGTGCGGTGTGGAATCCGCATCAGGTGGGGCTGTCGGATTACATCAAAAAAGTACAAAGAAGGAAAGTTCGTTTTGTATTATCTCGAAATAGGGGCCATAGTGTCACAGTCATGATACGTGAATTGGAGTGGCAATCATTAAAACAAAGACGTTTTTCGTCGCGACAGGATCTTCTCATGAAATTTCAATCACCAGTTTTCTCCTCCGATTGCGAAAACATTCTGTTGGCACCCATCTACACAGGGAGAAATCATCATCATGATAAAATAAGAGAAATCAGGGCTCGCACAGAAAAATTTAAGTGCTCGTTTATACCGCGTGCCGTTCGAGAGTGGAACGGTAGAGAGACAGCTTGAAGGGGGTTCATTGAACCCTCTGCCAGGCACTTTATTGTGAATAGCAGAGTAATCACGCAGATGTAGATGTAGAATATGTGTTCTGATAGCTCGAATGCGTTCTGAAGTTACAGCATCTGATACATGTACGAAGTTTTTCGCGGCGGACGTTTTGTATTAAACTTCCTTGGCGACTTGCCGCGATAAACCTGTCTGAAAAGGAGTCAGCTATAACCGAACACAACCATACCAATAGCACATGATACTGTTTGAGCAGACGAATTCTAACGCTGCAACTATAATGGGCGTTCAAAAAGAAACGAGCCGGAGGCATAATTACAGAAACGAGTACCTGTATGTTAGAAGTATTGACCCTGGCTGTTGAGGCACTTGTCCCACTGTGACACAAGGCAGTGAACCGTCGTCTCAAAAAATTTCCGGGACTGCGATGTTAAGCAGTTCCCCACGTACAGCTGAACGTCGTCCTCCGAGGTGAATCGTTTGCCACTCGGAGCCTTTTTAAGGATACAGGCTTCTTTTCTGGCTCAATATTATGTGAAAATCAACACCTATTTCTTTCAGGCACTGTTTATAATGTATATGTTTTATAGATTTTTTTTATTGATATCAGGTAATGCAGCACACTTTCTAAACAAATTAGAAGTATTTTGAATCGCTTAGGGTCATTAAAATATTACAAAGAAACTGATGCAATTTTTTTCCCAAAATGCTATCCCAAATTGAGGCACCATTTAATCCAATGTTATACATTTGAAGGAGACCAGATTTTTACCAGATATGCATTACATGATGGCTGTGGAACTAGACCTACTTAATTCCACCTATTATGTATATTACAAGGATAAAAAATATCACATCTTAAATCATAAAATTTAAAATGTTTCTCCTAGTAAAATGTTATTTTTTAAATTTAGTTGATTCTGCAATAAAGCTCAGGTCAACTACATAAGTATGGGCTGTTGCAAGCTACAGAAAAAAATTAGAGGAATCCTTTATAAACTTTTGGAAATATTTGTACCTGAATTCTTAAAATACAACTTACGGGAAATTGCGAATGAAGGTATGAATCCAATTAAACTGTGCCTCAGAACATTCCTGAAGCATAGCCTTCACCCTGCAGCTTTCCTTCATCTTCAGGCTTTCTCTTGGCATTTCTTTTAGTACTTCTTGCTTCTATGGTAACTTGAAGAACGAATCTTTCAGCTTGATGCACCTGTTGTCTGTCACACGCAAGCAATTGATCTTCATATTAGAGCCACATTTTATGTCTAAATTTCTCAGGACTTCAAACCTTCCTATCACTCCATCATTGAAACATATCACTGCATCTAGTACACCAACGTTTAATGTATTTAGTCCTACAAACACATTCTTGGGTAATCCTTCCCATATGCAATGATTGAAACTTTTATTTGTATTACGAGTGCCCGCATGAAGACATTTACTAAGCAAAACAGGGTCACTCAGGTCTGTAAACATTGGTTTTATTTCATTCATAACAGGCTCAGGAAGAGAATGCTGATGATGGTGTATTTGACAACTTTCTTTTGCTTTTTGGTAACCACACCAAGAATCTGCTCCTTCAGGGCAAAGTCCGTGAACAGGGTGCTCATCTGTGGACAACTTATGAAAGTAGGTGGCCCATACAGCTTTTCTCGTTGCTGTAACATCATTCAGATGTGCAGTTCGTCTAATGGCTAATCCATAATAACTCTGAAGAAGGTCTATTTCAGTTTCTGTCAATCTGCCTCGGCCAGACAGAGATTTTCCATCAGATAGCAACTTTCCTTTCATTTCTCTTCGTAGCTTCCTCAATCTTGTGAGATTTAAGTGTTTCAAAGACTGACCACTTGCTTTAAATGTCATAACTGTAAAACTGTCGACTCATACAAATACCTGAGCGAAAGAAATTCTAGGGAAATGAAATGCAAGTACAGCAAGTAGTAGATCTCAGTTCATTGGTAGAAAATTGGGAGAATACAGTGAGTTTACAAAAGAAATTGTTTACAAATTACTAGTGCATCTTATCTCAGAATACCCCTCAAGTGTGTGCGACCCATACCAGACAATGCTAACAGGGCAGATGGAACGTATACAGAGAAAAGTAGTACCCATCCTCTTTTGCAAATGTCCACAACACTCCAGTGTTTTACCAAGGTATCACCATAAACATGTTTTCGAAATAATACTGTTTTCTGTATTCGATATGAAGGGGGCGTGGCGGCATATATGACCGTAAGTTTCTAATGAAAAATGACCTATGTACACCAAATTTAAAACCCTTTAATGTCTATATCAATGTAATCAGGAAATACTATAGGATTTAATAAATTCATAAAAAAATCGATTTTTCCACCATTTATAAGTACTCTGCATCCTAAAGGCGACAAAAAATGGCGTGATCTTTTGATTCACTTCCTGCAGCACGGGACAACAGTGAACGTCCAGCGTTACTCGCAAACATTGACCACCCTTCGCCAAGGATCAAATCAAAACGACCAGGCAATCGCACCCGTATAGTCATTCTACTCCACGACAATGCAAAGCCAACACAGTCGCGGCGCTCCTGCAGAAATTTAAATGAGAGTTTCTCGGCCACCCTCCATACAGTCTGGATCTCTCTCCCTGTGATTACGCCAATTTTGTTTCCCTTAAAAAGGCTCTGAGGGGCAAACGATTCACCTCGGACGACGACGTCCAGCTGTACGTCCGGAACTGGCTAACATCGCATTTAATGAGAGAGCCATTCACCGCCTTTTGTCACAGTGGGACAAGTGTCTCTACAGACATTATCAATACTTCTAACATACAGGTATTGGTTTCTGTAATTATGCCTCCGGATCGTTTCTTTTTGAAGGCCCCTTATAACTCGACGTCTATAGTCTGCATACGACTGTGAAATCCATGGGAAAACGTAGCTCCGGTTGTACCACGTATTAAGGTTTCGTCCCGTTCTGCCAGCATACGAAAAGCGGAAAGAATGACTGACTGATTGCTTAAATGCTTCTCAGAGCGATGTAAATTGTCTGATATTGCCCCTGCTGTCCCAGCAATACGCAGGGAACTGTAGTACATTCCAAGGCTCCTAACTGAATGCCGGTTCTTGAAACTTTTTAACTGGCCTTCGGAGTGATACTTGGCGTTTATGACGTCTGCTAAATCAGGCTTTCCAGCATCTCAGTGACGCTCCCTTGTGGGCCGAACAAACCAGTGAACATTCGTACTGCTTTCCTCCTTATACGTTCCATCTGCCCTCTTAGCATTGTCTGGTATGGGTCCCACACACTTGAGGGGTATTCTAAGCTGAGATGCACTAGTAATTTGTAAACAATTTCTTTTGTAAACTCACTGTATTCTCACAATTTTCTACCAATGAACTGAGATCTACTACTTGCTTCACTTTCATTTCATTTTCCTAGAATTTCTTTCGGTCAGGTATTTATATGAGTCGACAGTTTTACAGTTATGACATTTAAAGCAAGTGGCCAGTTTTTGAAACACTTAAATCTGGTTATTTGTGCAGCTATTTTCAAATGGTACTTCATTTCAGCAGACTGCATCATTTGCAAAGCCTGGATATTTGTGCAGCTATTTTCAAATCGTACTTCACTTCCAGAATGAGATTTTCACTCTGCAGCGGAGTGTGCGCTGATATCAAACTTCCTGACAGATTAAAACTGTGTGCGGGACCGAGACTCGAACTGGGGACCTTTGCCTTTCGCTGGCAACTGCTCTACCAACTGAGCCACCCAAGCACGACTCACGACCCGTCATCACAGCTTCAATTCTGCCAGTACCTCGTCTCCTGCTTTCTAAACTTCACAGAAGCTCTTCTGTGAACCTTGCACAACTAGCACTCCTGGAAGAAAGGATATTGCTGAGACATGGCTTAGCCACAGCCTAGGTCCAGAAACAAGGTAGGAGGCGAGGTACTGGCAGAATTGAAGCTGTGATGACGGGTCGTGAGTCGTGCTTGGGTAGCTCAGTTGGTAGAACACTTGCCCGCGAAAGGCAAAGGTCCCTAGTTCGAGTCTCGGTCCGGCACACTGTGGTACTTCACTTCAACACACTGGACCACTACGTTACTGTTACTATTGTCTTCTAGGTCATTAATATATAACACGAATAGCGAGGGTCTCAACATAATTTCCTGGAGCAACTGTGAGTTTAATTCTAGATCTGTTGATGAGATTGCATGCAAGTTAACATACTGCATCCTCCCTTTGAACGAGTCCTAAATCCAACCATATATTTCATTTGATACCCCATGCGAGCGCACTTTCGACACATACAGGGATTGGACAAAAGATGAAAATACCGCGAGAACAGTATGATCGAATATAAATGCCAAAGCTAGCCAAGCCTGCAGGTTGCGCTGTTGTATTTGACCACCAACGGCAACTGAACAATGTTCTCAATACATTGCAAGTGTCTGTTGTGATTGGGACGATGTTCTGTGCAGTCGTGACTGCATCATGTCGTCGTTAAATAAACTCGTAAGCGGGCAAACTGTTGGTGCTCGTATGGTGAGTGCTTCAGTAACCTAGGTAGCCAAAGTGTTTCGTGTTTCAAGAGCCACCATATATAAGGTTTGTACTGCATGCAGGAAAAGCCGAAAAACATCAGCCACTAAGTCACAATGCGGACGAAAATGAGTGTCGAGTGATCTTGATGGACGGACATTGAAGAGGTCTGTGACGAAAAATAAGACGACAACTGCCAAAGTCACTGCAGAACTGAATGTCGCATTCGAGAACTTTGTCAGCGCCAAAACAACAGGAAGGGAGCTTCATCAGCAGGGAACTACTGAGTGAGATGGAACCCCTAAACCACTCACCAGAGATAAAAATGGGCGTATCAGAAAAAAGTGGTGTCGAAATCTTAAAACTATGGAGTAATGGAAGAAAATCGTTTGATCGGATGAGATTTCACATTGTTTTCAACCTTTGGCAACGTTTATGTCCCAAGAGAGGGTTATGTAGTGATCTGGAGTGGCCATTTCGTGGTTTTCCATGGGCCTCATTATTACTCTGCCAGATCGCATTACTGCCAAGGGTTATGTGCCTATTGTGGCTGATCTGGTCCATCCGACGGTACGGTATTTGCTACCCAACAGTGGCGCTGTACTCCAAGGCGACAGGACCCACATTCAGATGGCTCTCACCGTCCAGGGCTGGTTTTGTGAGCACGAGGATGTATAGTCGCATCTTCCCTGGGCACCACAATCACAGATCTCAATTTTATTGATCCTTGATCGTCCGTTTTGGAGAGAACGGCGCATGGTCGCTGTCCACCTCCATGATCGTTGCCGCTGTTTAGCAGGAAGAATGGTGCAAGATTCTCTTGAAATGCATGCGAAACGTTATTTATCAATTACGAAACGACCGGAAGCTGTTTTAAATGCCTACGGATTTCCTACGCCGTATTAGGCATGTAAGTGTGTTGTGTTTTTGGTGTTTTCATATTTCTGCGCCGGCGGGGGTGGCCGAGCGGTTCTAGGCGCTACATTCTGGAACCGCGCGACCGCTACGGTCGCAGGTTCGAATCCTGCCTCGGACATGGATGTGTGTGATATCCTTAGGTTAGTTAGTTTTAAGTAGTTCTGAGTTCTAGGGGACTGATGACCTTAGAAGTTAAGTCTCATAGTGCTCAGAGCCATTTTAACCATATTTTTGCCAGCCCCATTTAAGTGTTACTCTGGTACTGCTTTTCGGAAGACAAGAAATACTGCTTGTACCTGAGTGCTTTGATCCATGGCTTCCAGAATGTCGTGTGAGAACCCACGCAAGCTGACATGCAGGAAGCCATTCTATTCGGGAGACCTCATTATGACAGAACTCAGAATATTGTCTGTCAAAAGCTATTGGACCATTTCAGCTACTCTTCTTGCAGACGGGTGTGCTTTGTTCCAACTAGGGTGCAAAGTTCCTTGTTCAATGACTCTACGGTTACGTCTGTAATTAATAGTGGGGCTTATTCAGACGTAAATTGTTTATAGAATCTGTCAGGGATTCAGTCGGTCCCTGGAGCTACGTTTACGTTTAGAGGTTTCAGCTGTTTCTCTTTGCCACAAGCACTAATATGTGTAGCACTAATCGGATATTCCTTTCTGCCCCACGCTCCAAATTACGACGACGCTGTGATAAAAAGTGGCCGTGAGTATCAGGATGTTTGTCAACGACGTTACATGTTGAGTAACGATTGGAGGAAAGAGCTTGTTAGTGTGAGATCAGAAAATTATGTGCCGCCTTATTGTATATCGTGACCGGTAAAATGAATCTCTGAAAGCGGATTCATCTTTTGTCGCCCTGTGATCTCTGGTCGCAGGCACATTACTGTGTCGTTTCCAGCTTTAAAGTGAAGTCACTCTTTCCTTTCCGCTCCTCTTCATCGCCTTCGTCGTTGTTCTGTTTATTATTATGCCGCATTCTATGCCAAACATCCTCTTAATAGCTTTCAACATATCTTCTAACTCTTCCTTAGTTTCGGCCAGTAGAGCTAATTTCGTTCTAGTTGCACCTTACGTGAAGGACGGCCTGCTTGGGGTTCTGGGACGCCGTACCTTCTATGTTTGCTCTCATAACAAACAATAGTTGCTGTATGTTCCAGAGGTCAAAATCGAAATTACTTCGCGAAAACGCTTCTCGTTTCAGAGTGCGATGTACGTGCGCCATAAAGGCCACATCTCCGTAGCCCTGTAGATACGGCTCCTCTCGCTTACTGAAAAGTTCTCCAGGCGCGCCGTCGTCCACAAGCATACCACGCGTGAATTAAAAGATATATCGAAATGAAAGATCGTCAGTTGGAGTATTTATTGTGAGTTACAGTTATGGTGAGAGGCCGGATGACTCAATGAAATTAGGCACCCCAGTAGTGAGAGGTAAGGAGATTCACTAAAATCAAGCACCCTGTGATGAGAGGCAAGGAGATTTATCGATGTCAACCACCCTGGTGGGAACAAAAAACTGTCATCCACGTCGTTGTTCCTAGATCACGCTAAATGTAGTTTCTAATCAGACGTTGAAACAGATAACAATGTAGTGCTGTACACTCAAATTTGGAAGATTAGAATAAATTTCGAACATAAATGTCAATCGTTAGAACACAATGGTTTACATTTACATCGTAATTGAAGTATAGAGTCCAGTGCGTCGGTACCCAATTGCAAAAACAAGAACGTTTGATGTTTGTCGATTACAGTTTCATCTAACGGAAACAATGGTGTGAGTAAACAGCACGAATCTGAATATACAATAAAAATGGGGGGGGGGGTCCATTTGCAGATACAAAGCTGACGCCACCCAAGCAGGAGGGGTGGTTAGGAAGTGGCCAGTTTTAGCACAGACAGATGCCCCCTTTCCTAATATTAACTTTTCACCTAAAATATTGTTTTTTTTCCATACAGTGAATCGTTTTCGAGATATTTAGTTTCTCAAGTTGAAAGAAACACCCTGTATACAGCTTGTAAAGGGCATACATGCAGATATTTTTATATGTGATACCTTAAGATATATACACATCAGTGCACTGGTTGTTTTTCCTGTGGATCTAACAGTCTTCCTGCAAAAATATGATATAATTTACTACCGTATACTTTCTGCATCATCATAACTGCGCCCCAAAGTGAACTATACCTGTTAGCATAGACTACCCGTTTATCTTCGATGCATCCACAGTAGCTGACCTGCCACCCAGGGTGAAAAAAAAAATTGTGAGTTGCGTGCGGTATGCGTACTTGGAGTTACTAAACAGCCTAAAAACATACTACTCGTAATAGCTATGATTATTAGCCTGCAAATGAAGTAAATACTGATGTAATGTTGTTCTTTACACTGCCTTCAGTCATCAGTAGAAATATCTGTACTAATACCCCTAAACCCTGACATTTACGGTGGCTTAGATGACACTTAAGACAAGTAATTTAATTGTAAGACACACGGGGCGCAAATATCGGGCAAAAGTATAGGACAGATGTTGAACATGTGAACATCACCGGATGATACACCTCGCTGCACGAGTAGCGGTGGAGCCTATCGGCCTGTCACATCTGGTCATCCCAACCCAGGTCAAGTATTCACGTCGGCGTGGCCCCAGGCCTACCAGCGCGACTATAGAGCGTGGGGCTCAGGGCTAGATTCTTACGTCTGACAGGCAGTATTTTTTTGCCATTACGTTAGACATTTATGTTTTTACGTTGGCGTAATATCCATTGTTTCATTTACCAGTCTCGCGGTCTCCAGTTGTCAAGTACAGTACGACAAAAACCTACCATATTTCCTCAAGAGTAAATAAGTATAAGCTTCCGAACTGCATCACTATGTCTTCTTAACTACGTAAAGTCTCTAAACTAAAAAAGAAGGGAAGAAAGGAAAGAAACACAAAATAAGAACAGCTTTTGCTTGGTTACACTAACAGCAATAATTTTGTAACTTCGACGGTTACAACAGATCACATTTACAAAAGGTGGTCGGAAAAAGAGTAGTCTAGCGGAGCCACGTGCAGCGCCGCCCCCCTCCGGCGAGGCTGTGACCGGCAAGTGTGCGATGAGGTACGTCATCTGGTCACGTCACATGTTCAACATTTGTCGGCCAATTTTGCAATATGTCCCGACATTGCAATCAAGTCTACGAATGAGGCACTAGTGTAACGATTCAATTCACGACATCCGAGATTTATGGCTCTGTATGACATTTATTTTTATTTGGAGAGATGTATATGGGGCCTGAAGATGGCATACTGAAATGCTGAAACTGGTAACCGTCGAAATAAAATAAAAACTTAAGTTACACGGATGTTGCTGAATTTCATTGACATTTACAATTACTTAATCAACCGATGGCCCCCGTCCGTGATGGACCAACAGTATTTAAAATACAGAGGGGTCCAAAAAAATGTATCCACTGTTTAAAAGTCCATAACTTGCAAACTAATTGACGGAGTTGTCTCATTTTTGGTGAAAGTGTAGCTTAAAGTCCAACTTAAAGATTTCACTGTAGGTATTCGAAATGGTAACCATTAACACCCACACACAAACGATGCCGCCGAACTGCAGCAGGAACTACTGACTGCAACGTGTTAAGTTGGATATTTGCACATGAATGAACGATGGATTCTCGAAGGTCATCCAATGTGCGTAGCTTATGTCGATAAACGACGTCCTTTAGTGTTCCCCACAGGCAAAAGTCCAGACGAGTTAGGTCTGGGGAACGTGGTGGATACCCCACAGCACCTCTACGGCCTATCCATCTTCCTGGTAGATTTTCGTCTAGATACGCCCTAACACGATTTTGGTAGTGGGCTGGGGCACCATGTTGTTGAAAGTAAACTCTTCCGTCTCCATACAAGTCTCGGATGGCAGGTAAAATGGATGTCTGAAGCTACTGAAGGTACAACTCACCGGTAACTGTGCCGTCAAAGAAGAATGGCCACACATTTACTCCTGGCAAATTCACGGCTTTGTCTACATGGACGTTCGGATATTCGGCGGCCCAGTAGATGCAATTGTGGCGATTTACTGTACCATTGAGTTTGAACTGTGCCTCATCAGACCACACAATCATCTCTGCAAACTCTTCATCGATTTTTGGACAACATGGTTGTGGAGAGAAGCAGCGATTAGTATGATTAATCAATAATTCAAGGACAGTTCTTAATCGCATTTATTATTGTTATAATACCGCGAACCGGTTTCAACCCGACGTAGGAGTTATCTTCTGGGCGTTTACACCATTGCGCATAGTTTCCTGCCGTTATGTAGACAGGAGTGACACCACCAACAGTCGACCAATGGTGTAAACGCCCACAAGATGATCCCCTACGTCGGGTTGAAACCGGTTGGCGGTATTATAACAGTAATAAATGCGATTAAGGACTGTTCTGGAATTATTGAGACTTTTCATCGTCGCGCACCATGTTAGTAAACCACTCGCAGTACTCCATTCTACGATCTGGGTCGTCCTCGTTCATTGCGTGTAGCAATCGTAGGATGTATCACTTCCACTCTGCTGTCTTCAAAATTCGCCGAACACTTAAGCGACTCACTCCAGTTTCACAGGCACACTGTCTCACAGACTTCTGTGGTGAGCGAGTGAATTGTTGTAACACACGACAGGAGTTAGCTGGACTTGTTACTGTTGAATGTCGTCCAGATCGTTATTTGTGTACTTCTTTAACACAGCCTTCGGCTTCAAATTTGTCTCGAATGCGACGAATCGTTAAACGTGTCAGTGACTCTGTTTGATACTCATTTCGCCATTGCCGTTGAACCTCATTAATATTTTCGTACTTAAAATACCACGTCAAAACTGACTTCCTTTCATCGAATGTAAGCCTTGCGCCAGCCATGTTTACTCGAGTAACTAGATGCAGCTAAGAACAAAACACTATCTGGCGACTGTCATCTGTCAAAAGAAAACAACGCAATACAACGCTTGTGTGGCGATTGCCGGAACTACGAACTATTACACTACCAAAGATGTGACAACTCCGTCAATTAGTTAGCCAGTTATGGACTTTTAAACCGTGGATACATTTTTTGGAGCCCTCTGTATTTCTGTTCGGATTTCTCCCGCCTAATAGCAGCGACGGGGCCATGAATGTTAGCTGTCCCATCTCAGTAGCCTATTACATTCATGGGAATCACATCCACTACTCCATGGATCACTGCGGAATAGTTTGTGATGTAGCCCAGAACTATGGGGTATAGGTCGACTGATCAACAATGGTACTTTATTGGCCTCTCCTCTCATTGGCATCACCTGGATCCGAAGCAACTGCCTGTAGGTCGAATTTCAAGAATTTCCCTTCTTACCACCACCTGCTGCTCTGGGAGCGAGTCGAACCTCCGCTCGCCCTCGCACCAGAATATTCCGGTCGGAATGTGAAACGCCGACGACGACTTCCGCCCAGTGCGTCGCGCGCCGTGACAAATGCGACGTTCCGAACAGTAGAGTTCGGTGCCAAATGGCGCCGTAAATCTGGCCGGAACGTGAGCCGAAGTGCGGGTTGTGTGACACGCAGGCGTCAGTCCTCGGCCTTTCCCCGTTATTCTGTAATGGGGCGCGCCGTCGCCGCGGCACAAATATTTGCGGCCGCAATGCTGGCCCGCCTCACGTTACGCTGTTACGCCGTGTGTGCGCCCAGCGGCGGTGTTGATACAAGTGCCCGCGCCGCGCTGCCTAATAACTCACCTCGCTCGAGAGGTACACAGGCCTTGAAACTGAGAGCGCTGTGACAACCTGGGCCTTCTCCGAAATCTTCCCCGCCCACCCGCGACACCGTGATGTCAACACGGATGTCGAGGGGGATCTGTAACAGAACTTGAACTTCATATCGACAAACCTGCGTTTGAATCTCCTAATAAGGAAGCGACGAATGAAAACTTGTACCAAGGACGCAATTCAAAACTGGGTCTCCTGCTCAGTAGGCAGGTGTGCTAACCACTACGCCAGCCTGACACACTGGCGTTGCACATCTACATCTACATCTACATCTATACTCCGCGAGCCACCTTACGGTGTGTGGCGGAGGGTACTTATTGTACCACTATCTGATCCCCCCTTCCCTGTTCCATTCAGGAATTGTGCGTGGGAAGAACGACTGCTTGTAAGTCTCCGTATTTGCTCTAATTTCTCGGATCTTTTCGTTGTGATCATTACGCGAGATATATGTGGGCGGTAGTAATATGTTGCCCATCTCTTCCCGGAATGTGCTCTCTCGTAATTTCGATAATAAACCTCTCCGTATTGCGTGACGCCTTTCTTGAAGTGTCCGCCACTGGAGCTTGTTCAGCATCTCCGTAACGCTCTCGCGCTGACTAAATGTCCCCATGACGAATCGCGCTGCTTTTCGCTGGATCATGTCTATCTCTTCTATTAATCCAACCTGGTAAGGGTCCCATACTGATGAGCAATACTCAAGAATCGGACGAACAAGCGTTTTGTAAGCTACTTCTTTCGTCGATGAGTCACATTTTCTTAGAATTCTTCCTATGAATCTCAACCTGGCGCCTGCTTTTCCCACTATTTGTTTTATGTGATCATTCCACTTCAGATCGCTCCGGATAGTAACTCCTAAGTATTTTACGGTCGTTACCGCTTCCAATGATTTACCACCTATGGCATAATCGTACTGGAATGGATTTCTGCCAGGACTACCCAAGCACGCCTCCTCCTCAATCCACATTCCCATTCACACCCCAGCCCACTCGGTAATCCCCTGAACAGTATTGCCAAGATTCACCAAATGTATTAGAACAGCACCTCAGCAACGAACGACAAAGTAGATATACCGGGTGATCAAAAAGTCAGTATAAATTTGAAAGCCGGCTGCGGTGGTCTCGCGGTTCTAGGCGCGCAGTCCGGAACCGTGCGACTGCTACGGTCGCAGGTTCGAATCCTGCTTCGGGCATGGATGTGTGTGATGTCCTTAGGTTAGTTAGGTTTAAGTAGTTCTAAGTTCTAGGGGACTGATGACCACAGCAGTTGAGTCCCGTAGTGCTCAGAGCCATTTGAACCATTTTTCTGAAAACTTAATAAACCACGGAATAATGTAGATAGAGAGGTAAAAATTGACACACATGCTTGGAATGACATGGGGTTTTATTAGAACCAAAAACAAAAACAAAAAAAGAACAAAGTATTGCGACACGCGTGAAAGATCTCTTGCGCGCGTCGTTTGGTGATGATCTTGTGTTCAGCCACCACTTTCGTCATGCTTGGCCTCCCAGGTCCCCAGACCTCAGTCCGTGCGATTATTGGCTTTGGGGTTACCTGAAGTCGCAAGTGTATCGTGATCTCTAGGGATGCTGAAAGACAACATCCGACGCCAATGCCTTACCATAACTCCGGACATGCCAACATTATTCCTCGACTACAGCTATTGTTGAGGAATGATGGTGGACGTATTGAGCATTTCCTGTAAAGAACATTATCTTTGCTTTGTCTTACGTTCAAAATGGCTCTGAGCACTATGCGACTTAACTTCTGAGGTCATTAGCCGCCTAGAACTTAGAACTAATTAAACCTAACTAACCTAAGGACATCACACACATCCATGCCCGAGGCAGGATTCGAACCTGCGACCGTAGCGGTTGCTCGGCTCCAGACTGTAGCGCCTAGAGCCGCACGGCCACAACGGACGGCTTTGTCTTACGTTGATATGCTAATTATTGATATTCTGATCAGATGAAGCGTCATCTGTAGGACATTTTTTAAACTTTTTTTTTTTGGTTCTAACAAAACCCCATGTCATTCCAAGCATGTGTGTCAATTTGTACCTCTCTATCTACATTATTCCGTGATTTATTCAGTTTTCAAATTTATACTGACTTTTTGATCATCCGGTATACGTCATAGATGTTGAAAAGATCTTGGTAACCATATAGTTTCATTTGATTAAAGCACCTCTGCCTGGTTTCAGGCAGGATTTCCTATTTCGTTTGATAATGGGACGCTACACTGAAGAGCCAAAGAAACTGGTACACCTGCCTAATATCGTGTAGGGCCCACGCAACCACGCAGAAATGCCGCATCACGACGTGGCATGGACTCGATTAATGTCTGAAGTATTGCTGGAGGGAACTGACACCATGAATCCGGCAAGGCTGTCCATAAATCCGTAAGAGTTCGAGGCGGTGGAGATTTCTTCTGAACAGCACATTGCAAGGGTTCCCAGATATGCTAAATCTTCATGTCTGGGGAGCCTGGTGGCGAGCGGAAGCGTTTAAACTCAGAATAGCATTCCTGGAGCCACTCTGTAGCAATTCTGGACGTATGCGGTATCGCATTATCTCGTTGGAATATCCCAAGTCCGTCGAAACGCACAATGCAGATGAATGGATGCAGGTGATCAGACACGATGCTTATGTATTTGTCACCCGTCAGAGTCTTATCTGGACGTATCAGGGGCCCCATTTCAATCCAACTGCATACGCTCCACGCCATTACAGAGCTTTGACCAGCTTGAACAGTCCCCTACTGACATGCAGGATCCATGGATTCATGAGGCTGTCTCCATACCCGTACACTTCCATGCGCTCGGTACAATTTGAAATCAGACTCGTCCGATCAGGCAACATGTTTGCCGTCATCAACAGTACAGTATCGGTGTTGACGGACCCAGGCGAGGCGTAAAGCTTTGTGTCGTGCAGGCATCAAGGGTACATGAGTGAGCCTTCGGCTCCAAGAGCTTATATCGGTGATGTTTCGTTGAATGATTCGCAAGGTGGGACTTGTTGATGACCAAGCATTGAAACCTGCAGCAATTTGCGGAAGAGTTGCACTTCTGCAACGTTGAACGATTCTCTCCAGTCGTCGTTGGTCCTGTTCTTGCGGGATCTTTTCCAGCCGCAGCTATGCTGGAGATTTGATGTTTAACCGGGTTCGTGATATTCACACTACACTCTTGAAATGGTCGTACGGGAAAATCCCCACTTCATCGCTACCTCGGAAGTGCTGTGTCCCATGGCTCGTGCACCGACTATAACGCCATCTTCAAACTCTCACTTAAATCTTAATAACTTGCCATTGTAGCAGCAGTAACCGATCTAACAACTGAGCCAGACCCTTGTGATGTATAGGAGTGACCGTATTCTGCCTGTTTACATATCTCTGGATTTGAATACGCATGCCTATACGAGTTTCTTTGGCGCTTCAGTGTATGATTCGTTGTAATAAAATGACGAGAAGCGTCATATTCATGGTAATGGAAGTATTGTCGCTTGCTTATTATGAGAGTATGAAATTTGAAGGCGATGACACTTTGAGGATCCATGAAAATCGCATTTTTCTTGGTAAAAGTTGTTATAATTAAATTTCAGATAGTAACATAGCTACGATTAAAGGTTTCGAGAGATGGTAAGAAGTTAGGGCTGGCTACAAAAGATTCGTGGTAGGTTTAGTGCACTGAGCAACGTTATAGATTCGTAATCAACTGTGTAATATGATGGTCGTTCGTGTCCACTACATTTGCGTGTTTTTCTTCTAACGTTCGCGTTTTTAATAGGTTATGATACTTTATTATTAGTTTAATATCAGTATAAGCTATAATATTCGATGCTATGTAATTATAAGTACGTCCTTTCTGAGGGGTGAGTTTGTGCGATTGGCGTAATCTACAGGACAGCTTGCACTACTTTTAGAAGGTATTTTGCACCTTATTCTTTTAAGTTTCGCAATTAACGTGTTGTAAAGTTTTCGTTACTGAACGGGAATAGTGATCTAGTAAGAATGCCCTTAGGGTTTTACTAAAAAGTGAGAGTGATGAAATATTTTTTATCTTATATGGAGAACTAATGTAAATTTGTATTGCACGATTGAAATGGAACTTTTATGAGTCGATGCCCTTATTGACTGGACGCGATACTTTGCATTTTGCCTTTACATATACTACACGCAGAACAACGTGACTAGCAAATATATATATTGGCCACGACATCTTGGTAAATGATTGTTGCAGAGTCTGTGTGTTTATGGGTTGCATTTTTTCATATGACTTGTCAAGCCAATGGCAGCACGGCATCACTTGCCGCAATTGTCACAAGTGTATCTGGCTCCTGAGGCAGGAGCAGTGGTAGCATTACGAAGCTTTTTCTGCCTTCATCTGTCTAACAAGTCTTCATCATGCTTCGACATTCCAGATGATACATCATCACGCCACTCTGGTCTCATGCTAGCCCGTGCCTCCCACCTGTTTGTGTCGATTCCAAAGCTCTCCATATCTCGTTTACAGGAGTCCTTGAACCTCAATACAGGAAGTCCTACAGGTCTTTTGGCTATAGAGATCTCTCCAAGACTCACCTCACGTGGTAATCTGTCAGGATCCATACGGTGGACGTGTCTCAGCCAGCGGAGTCGTCTCTGCTTCAAGATAGCTGAAATACTGTTGCAGTTAGTTTTAGATAGCACTGCTTCGTTGGTCACTCGGTCCTTCCACGTTACTCCGAGGATGGACCTCAGGCACCGCATGTGCAAAGCATTAAGACGACGTTCTTGTTTGGTATAGGTAGTCCATGTTTCCGATGCATACAAAAGGATGCTGAGGACGCAAGTTTGATGTATAAGAATTTTGGTTGTCAAAGAGAGTTTGTTGTTTTTCGAAACACGTGTAGAGAGTTTGCCAAAAGTTGTCGCAGCTCTTCCAATGCGAGCATCAATTTCTTTGTCGACAGACATCTTTGATTCTATAGTAGATCGAAGATAGCCGAAGTTATCTACGACTTGCAGAGTAGTGCCATCTAGTGTGATATTCGGCTTTGTGTTAGCACCCTGAACCATAATTACGGTCTTACTGCTGTTTACACTCATCGAGAATAGGTGGCATGCGTGACTAAATCATGATACTAGCTCTTGCAGCTCTTCTGCGGAGTTCGCAACAATTGCAGCATCATCAGCGTACAGGAGTTCACGAGCGACTATCTCGTAGCGCTTTGTCTTTGTTGTGTACATAGTTGCGCGTAGTCAGCGCGTACTCAACTTTCCCAACAGAGCGCGCCCCGCTAAGCACAACAGCGCAGGCGCAGTGCTCGTCCGTCTCCGCACTACGTGATAGCGCTGTCTTAGAGACGGACCAAATTCTGCTTCCGCCGATCCGCGTATTAATATGTAACGCAGCCAATGAGATTGCTGCTAACGTAGAACCTTTTCTCCTCGCGGATCACACTCGCGCAGTGATACCTGAACGTGCGAGGTATTATAACGAGTTTACAGACCTCCGATTAGTCAGTCTGCATTAGTCTGCATCAGTCTATAGCCAAGTTTCAATCTGCGCCTAATAAAATTATCATATTCCTGTACTTTGTCAAGTATCAGAGATATGTGAGAATAAGATTAATGTACCAAGACCAAATGAACTTCAGATTGTCAATTGTAAACAGCATCCAGAATCAAGTTACGTAAAATCTATGCTTTTTATTATTTTAATAAATGTGTGTGAAAATTAATCAAGTTCTGTTTAAAGTTGGTCACCGTCAATCTGCTACTCTAAGCGTGCAAGTGGCATTTCTATCGTCTGGCCTAACGGCAGAAGATAAACACGCCACAATAAGACGACGAGAGATATTGCTGACGCTCGCCTACTTCGTTAGAGCGACAAGTCAAATAATCTGATGGTGTGTGTATCGAAGGTCTTACAGTACGCACACCACAGTCTTACTCTTCAGAAGACTGACATTGACAAGCATTCCATCTTTCCTAGTATGCAGATGTTCTCCAACATTGCAATTCTCGAAAGCCACTTGGAGCAGACCCGAGAGGAAAATTCCAAAAAGTGTAGGTGTGACTAGCAAATGGACAGTGGAGAAATGTGCTTTTTAATAGAGCTAACGTAGGTATTTAACGCGCGCCCATTTCGTAAACGGTGTGTTTTACGGGCCAGATACAACCTACAACTGCCACTGGAGTTCTTTGCGATCGCGTACACCACGCTGCAGCCCACGTACCGTGTGAACAAGTCGCATCGTTCCTGAGCGTTCGGCAGCGCACTGATCTCGGCACGCTCGACGTTGACGTTCGCAAGTACGGTCCGTTTGCTAATGGCGTTAGGTTACGGAGGAAGAAACGTAGGGAGGGCGAGGAAGTGCGCAGCGATCGTCTCGGCACCTGCGAGCCTAGCGCTCTTCCCGCCGGTCAGAAGCCCGCCGCGTGCCGTGACGCTATTTTTACGGCAGACGCCTCCGCCTCTGCCGCTGCTCGGACTGCGGGAAGCGACGGCCTCCGCGCCAAGGTCGCAGCTCGGCGCCGCCTCCTACACACTCGCCGCCGTATGCTCACATAGCGGGGGGGGGGGGGGGGGAGGCAGCCGCCGCGTCGTCTTCCCCGTCTACATCTAGATACATACTCCGCAATCCACCATATGGTGCGTGGCGGAGGGTACCTCGTACCACAACTAGCATCTTCTCTCCCTGTTCCACTCCCAAATAGAACGAGAGAAAAATGACTGCCTATATGCCTCTGTACGAGCCCTAATCTCTCTTATCTTATCTTTGTGGTCTTTCCGCGAAATATAAGTTGGCGGCAGTAAAAATGTACTGCAGTCAACCTCAAATGCTGGTTCTCTAAATTTCCTCAGTAGCGATTCACGAAAAGAACGCCTCCTTTCCTCCAGAGACTCCCACCCGATTTCCTGAAGCATTTCCGTAACACTCGCGTGACGATCAAACCTACCAGTAACAAATCTAGCAGCCCGCCTCTGAATTGCTTCTATGTCCTCCCTCAATCCGACCTGATAGGGATCCCAAACGCTCGAGCAGTACTCAAGAATAGGTCGTATTAGTGTTTTATAAGCGGTCTCCTTTACAGATGAACCACATCTTCCCAAAATTCTACCAATGAACCGAAGACGACTATCCGCCTTCCCCACAACTGCCATTACATGCTTGTCCCACTTCATATCGCTCTGCAATGTTACGCCCAAATATTTAATCGACGTGACTGCGTCAAGCGCTACACTACTACAGGAGTATTCTAACATTACGGGATTCTTTTTCCTATTCATCTGCATTAATTTACATTTATCTATATTTAGAGTTAGCTGTTATTCTTTACACCAATCACAAATCCTGTCCAAGTCATCTTGTATCCTCCTACAGTCACTCAACGACGACACCTTCCCGTACACCACAGCATCATCACCAAACAGCCGCACATTGCTATCTACCGTATCCAAAAGATCATTTATGTAGATAGAAACCAACAGCGGACTTACCACACTTCGTTGTGGCACTCCAGATAATAAGTCTGGAACCGAGCGACCGCTACGGTCGCAGGTTCGAATCCTGCCTCGGGAATGGGTGTGTGTGATGTCCTTAGGTTAGTTCTAAGTTCTAGGCGACTGATGACCTCAGAAATTAAGTCGCATAGTGCTCAGAGCCATTTGAACCATTGCCGGCCGAAGTGGCCGTGCGGTTAAAGGCGCTGCAGTCTGGAACCGCAAGGCCGCTACGGTCGCAGGTTCGAATCCTGCCTCGGGCATGGATGTTTGTGATGTCCTTAGGTTAGTTAGGTTTAACTAGTTCTAAGTTCTAGGGGACTAATGACCTCAGCTGTTGAGTCCCATAGTGCTCAGAGCCATTTGAACCATTTGAACTCCAGGTGATACCCTCACCTCCGATGAACACTTACCATCGAGGACAACGTACTGGGTTCTATTACTTAAGAAGTCTTCGAGCCACTCACATACTTGGGAACGAATCCCATGTGCTCGTACCTTAGGAGTCTGCAGTGGGGCACCGAGCCCAATGCTTTCCGGAAGTCAAGGAATATGGCATCCGTCTGATACCCTTCATCCATGGTTCGCAAGATATGTGAAAAAAGGGCGAGTTGCGTTTCGCAGGAGCGATGCTTTCTAAAGCCGTGCTGATGCATGGACAGCAACTTCTCTGTCTCAAGGAAATTCATTATATTCGAACTGAGAATATGTTCGAGAATCCTGCAACAAACCGATGCTAAGGATATCGGTCTATAATTTTGAGGATCCATCCTTCTACCCTTCTTATATACAGGCATCGCCTGCGCTTTTTTCCAGTCGCTCGGGACTTTACGTTGGGCAATAGACTCGCGATAAATGGAAGCTAAGTAAGGAGCCAATGCAGTAGAGTACTCTCTGTAAAACCGAATTGGAATCCCATCAGGACCTGGCGATTTATTTATTTTCAACCCATTCAGCTGTTTCACAACCCCAGGGATGTCTATCACTATGTCCTCCATATGGGGATCTGTATGAGACTCAAACGGCGGTATGTTTGTATGATCCTCTTGCGTGAAAGATTTCTCAAATGCTAAATTTAAAATTTCAGCTATCGTTTTGCTGTCTTCCGTTGCCAGGCCAGACTGATCAGTGAGTGACTGGATGGGTGCCTTCGACCCGCATACCGATTTTACGTAAGACCAGAATTTCCTTGGGTTTTCAGCAAGATCTTTTGCTGAGATAGTAGTGGTAGTGGTTGTATGCTTCGCGCATCGCTCTTTTTACAGCAGCACGAATCTCTACTAACTTTTGCCTGTCTTCATTCTCCCGATCTTTCCTGTACCGCGAGTGCAACTGTCTTTGCTTCCTGAGCGTTCTCCGAATTGCGCTGTTAAACCGCGGTGGGTGGTAACCCACTTTTTCGGCACATACTTCTCCAATGCGCGATTTACAATGTCTTTAAAATTTGCCCATAATTCTTCCACGTCCATCGTACCGGAAGTAAATGAAGTCGATTCATTTACTAAGCGGGATTCCAACAACTGCTTATCTGATATTTCTAGTAAGAATACTCTCCTAGCCTTCTTGACCGACTTTTTAACTTTCGTAACCATAGTGTTAATGACAACATCATGATCACTAATCCCTGTCTCAACAATGACACCGTCGATGAGATCTGGTCTGTTCGTGGCTACCAGATCTAAAATATTTCCATTATAGAGTGAGGGCGGGAAAGCGGGCCGTCCTGCACCTCATCCCTTATTTTACCGCGCGTCTGCATCTACAGGGTGGTCATGATTTAAGGGCAACTACTCACGGACGTCCAGTGTGGGCTGTAATCACCGCTAGGCCACGAAACTTGGTAGATTCACTGATCAGCCAGAAAATTATGACCACCTACATGACAGCCGGTATGTCCTTCGGCACGGATGTCCGCAGCTCGTGGTCTAATGGCTAGCGTTGCTGCCTCTGGACCGCGGGGTCCCGGGTACGGTTCCCGGCCGGGTTGGGGATTTTCTCTGCCCGGGGACTGGGTGTTTGTGTTGTCATCATCGTTTCATCATCATCATCGTCATCATCATCATCATTCGTGATAGTGGCTCGATTTGATTGTGTACAACTTGGACTGTGTAAAAATTAGGACTCTGATGACCGCGCAATTGAGCACCCCACGAACCAAACAGCATCATCATTTGGCACGGATGACACCGACGACGCGTCGTGGCACAAAAGCAATGAGGTCTCAGTAAGTCAAATTCAAATGGCTCTAAGCACTATGGGACTTTACATCTGATGTCATCAGTCCCCTAGTCTTAGAACTACTTAAACCTAACTAACCTAAGGACATCACACACATCCATGCCCGAGGCAGGATTCGAGCCTGCGACCGTAGCAGTCCCGCGGTTCCGGACTGCAGCGCCAGAACCGCTAGACCACCGCGGCCGGCTGGTGTAGTAGAAAATAACATTTCACAGCTACATGTTTTTCAGTTAAACTTGCCATTGTAAAATACGAAACAAGAACAAAACAGAGCTGCAGGCCTGAGTGGAAGAGCGGTTCTAGGCGCTACAGTCTGGAACCGCGCGACAGCTACGGTCGCAGGTTCGAATCCTGCCTCGGGCATGGATGTGTGTGATGTCCTTAGGTTAGTTAGGTTTAAGTAGTTCTATGTTCTAGGGGACTGATGACCTTAGAAGTTAAGCCCCATAGTGCACAGAGTCATTTGAACCATTAAAACAGAGCTAGCAAAATCAATCACTGCAGATGAGCAGAAGAAGTCAGGTCGACAACACAGGCGGCACTGAACTGGCAATGGGTTGCGTGCGCTT
Source organism: Schistocerca piceifrons (assembly GCF_021461385.2). Classification (NCBI taxonomy): domain Eukaryota; kingdom Metazoa; phylum Arthropoda; class Insecta; order Orthoptera; family Acrididae; genus Schistocerca; species Schistocerca piceifrons. The sequence goes on from NC_060143.1 coordinate 234,176,623, forward strand.
TACACGCCTAGCGGCAGAAAGGCGTACTACACCTGCTCCGCCCACGGCAATGTTTTTCCGTTTTTTTTTCCTTTTTCATCTTTTTTAAATAGCTCATCGCTCTTGCACTGCGATATAACAACACGCACTGCTTTAATCGTAGTGGACCCTGCTTAGCCGTGTGGGCAAGTTACTTTCTGCTACTGCCGCATTACCACTTGTCTTGTCGGGTAGCAGAGTCGACAATGTTTTGCCTGCATGTTTATCGCGGGTGTAGTTTCCAACGCGAAAGCTGACGGCAAACAAGTCACCCTCGGTAAGGGACCCAACTCCGAGGCAGTGTGAGCGTTAATCGTGTTTTCGGCGTTTGTTCAGCGAACTGTATCTCACCCTAACCCTCACTCTACTCACTAGACCTCCATGAATATAAATGCGATCCGTGCGAGGTAAACACGTCACGATTTCGTATATGCAGAGGCCGTCGCGAGCTTTGGAGACTGCCTGTGGGAACACGGCGAACCGCTAGAGGCAGACTTCCACAAGGAAACTCACCAGCTTGTATACATACACAACCCGGCAGCTGCGATGCCTTTTCTCATCTTGCTAATACGGAAAGCACACAGATCGGCAGATAATGACAAATCAGCTAGAGTATTGTCCCCGCGCGATAAATTAAGTAGAAAAATACCAGAATGAAAAACGCTCCTGACATATCACAAAAAAGGCGAATGTGTCCTGGGAAGAGCTAGAAATGTAAAAGAAGAGAACCAGCTTTTCGCCGTATTTGGCAGCTTCAAAGATATTTAAATCAAAATATCTTGACATATTCGAGCTCTTTCATTTGTTACTATTAGTACCCACTATAATGCATCGTGTCAAAATTGGTTCAAATGGCTCTGAGCACTACGGGACTTAACATATGAGGTCATCAGTCTCCTAGAACTTAGAACTACTTAAACCTAACTAACCTAAGGACATCACACACATCCATGCCCCAGGCAGGATTCGAACCTGCCACCGTAACAGTCGCGCGGTTCCGGACTGAAGTGCCTAGAACCGGCATCGTGTCAAGTAAAGTAATATGTTACATGATGTCATGTCATATAACATGACACATTGCAGATGTGTTTCACTCTTTAGGAGCACGCAGATAACATTTTGTCTGTTCTTACAACACTCACACACACATGTTGAGCATCGGGTCGGTCTAAGAGAGCTAGGGATAACTCGTAAAAGTGCATGAATATGTTAGATATTTTGATTTAAGTGTCTTTGAAGCTGCTAGTTAGTCCGAAAAGCTGGTTCCCTTCCTTTACTTCCCTGACTCTGCCCAGGACATATCCGCCTTTTTCTTGCTATGATAGGAGCGTTTTCTTTCTCCTTCCCAACTTTCACTCTGCCATAAGACTGACGTTAGACCGCAAAGCTCGTCAACCGACGTGGTAATGACAGTGGCACGCAAAGTGCCCTCCGCCACACACCGTTGGGCGGCTTGCAGAGTATAAATGTAGATGCAGATTTTTGTTGACTCGGGAGACAACTGATCCGGTATAGGTGTTTTATTGTCTTTCAAATCATGTTGTTTATATCGTGGCAACAGCTAAAGCTTTCAGAAAACAACACGACGACCATTAAAATTACGTGTATTTATCTACCTTCTTACAAAATTTTTACCAATTCGCACAATTCTGAAACACGGAAGTGGCGCGCGTAAGAAAACTCACAATAACGAGCTTTTGCACCTAAACTCCGAATGAAACTAAATTTTTGAAAGTAAGTTTTCCATTTTATCGCAGAAATACATTTTTTATTTATTTGGTCCGCTTTAAATTTTTTTTCCGTATTGAGTAATTTAAGAACGAATTTTACGCGCTACATTTAGCTTCGCTGCCGCTTCAGCTGCCTCGCCGCAATTCCTGTTCGACCGTCAGAGGGTGCGCGCCTTCGCCTTTGTGTCCTGGGCTTTGGCTTCTCCAGTCGCAGAGCGCCGTCCAAGGGCGCACACAGCCGATCGCAGCCTTAGCTGCGAATTCTATAATTCGCAAAAGCAGACTGTGTCACGTGTCTGCTCTGGCTACACGTCCAAAAGATCGAAATTGTCGACGTTAGGGCGAGCGTAGAAGTAGGCGAGATATCTAAACAGCCGGACTGATAGATAGGGAATCTGGCGAGCCATGGCCCTGACTTCGGTCAGACACGTCCGTGTTCGTCGAGGCAAAGGCACAGAGTAGGGTGCAGGCCTATTCCCCGCGGTCAGGTGAAATTAGGTGAACAATTCCTTCCATCATTCAAACACATGGTTCCACACTGAAGACATGTCCACCAAAACCAGAAACTCCACCAAGACCAGAAACTCCTCCAAATCCAAGAGCGCCAAAAGTACGGCACCGATTTCCCAAACCGAAAACATCGGCAATCCCAACGTCCCTACCAATGAAAGGGACGAAGTCGACGATGCAGCACCACCCATTCTCTCCCCCATACCTGGCGTAAGAAGAGAGTCATACGCCGAAGTCGCCAGCAGCGACGCTTCCCATTCACCGGAAGACACGCCTTCATTGTCTCCAATGAAAATCCCAGAGTCTGGAAACTCCAACAGCAGTCCTCCAACTCCGATCATGCCAAAAGCAGCACCAACACAAACTTCTAGCAAGGAACCCACAAGCGTAATGCTATACGACCTCCCGAAAGGCACCTCCAGAACCAAAGTAGCTGCAAAAGACAGCTCTAGATGGTGAAATCACCGACTTCGTTGTAACTAACCTGTTTCTACTGGTTATTACGTTATTAGTGGGAATAGAAAAGCTTATTGATTGTGAAATTAACTTGAGAAGATTAGGGTCGCCACCGATTCTAACCATACAACTAATTAAAGGTTTGGCCGAATCGGAAAGTAAATTAATTTGATCACAGACCAAAACTCATAAAAATGCATACGTTGTGATGTCGCTCATAGGGGATGCGATGTAATTAATAGTATTGCCCGTGCACTGTTCACGAGAATCAAACATTTAAAATAAAATAGAACATGCATGAACACTGTGCAGAAGATCAGCTCCCAACAACACATCTGAAAATAAGACTTAATCTAAAGCATTTGTTTTAAAATAAAAGGGGAAACCAATTACTGGACCTGTGCGTAAGAAAACGCGCTGGATGTGCTAACGGGAAAGCTATGAGGTGAGTGGCTTAGGTGCAAAAACGTAGCGAAATACAAGAGAAAATTGTTGATAAAATCATTTATTCCTAAGATATGGATGTGAGGTATATACACAATTCCTGATAACATTAATTCCTAAAACATCCATACGTTCACCGTTATAATCTACACCTAAAATCATTGGTGTGAATCATTCATACAACTGCTGTTGCCTGATTACTGATCGCAATAACTCGTGAAACGGTACACGTTTCGCAGTACACCCGCATGCCCACGTGGTTTGTGGAGACGCAATTTCTAGGTATCGTGGCCAAATTGCAACAATATCACATCACACAATCATGAGCAGTTAACATTCTTTAAAACAAACATGCGATCGGACAGTTAGTGATGACGGTAGCCCAACAAACTCTAATGTTCAACCACGTGGTTTGCTCCCCACGGACGAAAGATACATAAAGCAAGGAAAATTTACGAGAAGGCAAAGCTATTAATATTTAGACAAATAAAAGCTTATACAGGCACAGCTGAAGGCAAACAGACATTCATACAGAAGCGAGTGCTCACTTCTTATCGACACCTTTGTGTGGCGCTCTTCCGGCGAATCCAAGTCTGCTATAGAAATTTACTAAAAGAAAAATCTGCCAAAGTTTTGCATTCCTTACTGCGACAAGGCAAAGCAATCTTTCAGAGTTGATAAGCGAGACCAAAAGCTAATAGCTCTCCTCTCGCCAAGTAACAACGCGCCACGCGTTCAGTCTAACTCACCCTTCTTCGACTGGAACACAGCTGTGGACGCTTCGCGTACCGGCGGCAGACTGCCTCCCTTTTTTATCTCCAGCCTCTTCCACGCTCTTCGTGCCCTGGAAAACCCAAAGATGCCTATTCCACCACCAACCTAACGCAGGTGGATTTCCCACAAGTAGCGCAAACCTCTTTGCCTACTTGACCACTACAAGAGTTGGCTATTCTGTACAACTGCTGCTGAATCTGTACGACTATCGCAGACTTTCTGCAGCAGACTACGCCACCGTCTAGCAACGTGACACACAACCACATTCATTCAATCACACCACTATGAGAGTAATGAAAAAAGAGAAACAAGGAAAAGAAAGAGATATGGCAGTGAAAATGGGCTACCGGACTAATGAAAGGTGGCTACAGGACCCTTTCATCGTCATGACGCGAAAAGGCGAGGCAATCATAAAAAGTACTCGCACTTACCTAAACTAACACTAGAGCAAAAATTCCTCGTAAATAGTTTCCCAGGGGCTCGCATGAAACTACTACCACCACGTAGACCGAACGAGCCTAGACCACCCTGGGAACCAACGTCCCCAATCCTAGCAGTCGTAATCAAAAAACGTTGAAGACGACGTCTCTGGCGCCGAGAGAAATCGAACAAGGTCTAGAGAACGTGCTAAATACCCAGACAGCCCTCACAGGAGAGTAAGCAAAGCTTCTGGCGTCAATTACCGAAGAGGAAATTGCGCTAGAACTCATGTCCGGCAAACCAAATGCAGCACCTATCAGGGAAAAATGCTCACGGCCACTCCACACCACATCCTCCTTCCAACACTAAGCCGCCTCTTCAACTCTGCGGTCAATCTAGAAATAGTGCCTAAACAATGGAAAGATGCAAATATCGTCGTGATACATAAACCTGGAAAGCCACTTAATCATCCCACCTCATACCGCCCAATCTCGCTCCTACCAGTAATAGGCAAGACATTTGAAACAATCCTAAACAACAGAATACACAGATTTATTAACAAACTAAATATCCTCCCACCAGAGCAAGCCGGTTTCAGACAAGATCACTCGACTATGAACACCAGCATCGGACTCATCAGCACCACAACGCAAGTTCCAAACAGAGGTGACTGCGTACTGGCACTATTCCTAGATATCGAACGAGCATTCGGTAAGGCATTTAAAATTGCCACGCAAAACTTCCCTCCACACTTCGTACGCCTCACAACCTCCATAATAACCAATACCCAGCGACAGTATCGATCGGAAACAAACTCTCAGACAGATTCTGTCCAGCAGCTGGAGTAGCGCAAGGCGCAGTCCTCTCTCCTACGCTCTACGGTTTATACACAGCTGACATCCCTCGCCCCAACAGGTAGAACAAACACTTCGCCCTTTACGCAGACGACACCGCCTATTGGTGCACAGCACACTCGGCAGAGGAAGCCGAGACCCTAATAACATCCTACATCCCTCAACTGGAACGGTGGATGGTCAAATGGCGCATCAAACCTAACCCTACCAAAAGCGAACTGCTACTATTCAGGCACCGGAACTCAATGCAAAGCGCCAGGATAAAACACAATGACCTCTCCATAACCTTATGGCAGAAGAGTGAAAACCCTGTGCAGAGTGCTAAATACTTAGGGATGACACTCGATTCCACACTGTCATGTAAGCACCACGCTAAGAACATTATAAACAAATCCAAACAAAGGATGAATCTGGTGAAATTAATCAGCTCCAAATTCGGGGGCGCCAGCCCACACGCAGTACTACATACCTATATAGCATTCGTCAGACCAATCCTTGAGTACGGTGCCTGCCTGTGGAAAGACCCCAAAGCACAGTATGACAGAATTGCCGCATTCGACCACCGATACCAGAGACTAGCAGGGAAGCTGCACTACACCACAGCAAACGATCTAGTCTATGAGGGCACCAATGCCCGTCCCATTTTAGATAACTCCAGATGTGCCAAATACGGCCTGAACAGAGTAAGCAGGGAAGGGATAAGGAAAGTCCTAGTCAGCAGTCCAGTCTACGAGTTCAGAATTACCCAATTCAAATACCCTCACCCCCCAGACTTCATCGCACACGCAATCCAAAGAACGTTCCCCAATAATAAGGAGCTTATCCAAAAAATCAGAAAATGAAGAATTCAGTGAAGTGAAGTGCACCACACAACTCCGTTCTATCCTCACCAATCCAGGGAAGTGAAGTGAAACGACCCATCGCATCTCCCCCCCCCCCCCTTCCCCCGATCAACCTCCCCACACACTGGAGATTAGGCATAGAGTTAACCAAAACAAACCATAGGATAGACACATACTAAGTCAATATAGCCTATAGCGTAGGAATAATCCATAGTCAATAATAAAATTCCATGAACAGATGACAAAATCCATTTACCAAAAATGTTCAAATGCGTGTGAAATCTTATGGGACTTAACTGCTAAGGTCATCGGTCCCTAAGCTTACACACTACTTAAACTAAATTATCGTAAGGACAAAAACACACACCCATGCCCGAGGGTGTGTGTCGGGAGCCGGCCGTTGTGGCCGTGCGGTTCTAAGCGCGTCAGTTTGGAACCGCATGACCGCTACGGTCGCAGGTTCGAATCCTGCCTCGGGCGTGGATGTGTGTGATGTCCTTAGGTTAGTTAGGTTTAAGTAGTTCTAAGTTCTAGGGGACTGATGACCTCAGTAGTTAAGACCCATAGTGCTCAGAGCAATTTTGTGTGTGCCGGGACCAGGCGCACAGTTCATGACTGCAGCGCCCTAGACCGCTCGACTAATCACGCGCGGCTTCCATTTATCACTAGATTATCAATCAGACTAGAAACCTAACTTTAGAAACTCGCAGATATCAGAAGATGAAAATCCAGCGTGATCCCGACTGAGGTTTTGGTGGTTTCCCCCAGTTGTAAGGTGAATACCGGGATGAGGGATTCCACCGCATATATTTAGCAAAATCTCACTAGAAAATTGCATGAGGCAGAACAAAACTAACAACCAAGATGGCAGCACTCCCCCATGGAGTAAATAAATGATGTCCCAACGGCATTACCAACCCCAGGCTGACAAGGACACGTGCAAAGTATTAACCGATTCGAAGAAGTATAGAAGCCGCGCGCTTCAAAAACCTCCCAGAAAAACATGTTTCTTACATGTAAAATCCAAACGAAGCAAGATTTTTCATTCAAATGGTTAAAACTCAATTTAGACCAATGTTCGATACACCAGTGTACCATATTTGAATCATCAGTCTCGCTCCAGTCCGGAGCTTTATAAGGGTGACTTTCGGCGGCAAAAATCCGAACTTGGGTGACTGTTTCTGCACGTAAAATCCGAACGGTTCAGATGGAAATTGTGTCATCACCTGAGCATTAATTTCAGCCCAATTAAAATGTCTTGCAAAAGGAATTAATCAAAAATGGCTCTGAGCACTATGGGACTTATCGTCTGAGGTCATCAGTCCTCTAGACTTAGAACTACTCAGACCTAACTAACCTAAGGACATCACACACATCCATGCCCGAGGCAGGATTCGAACCTGCGACCGTAGCGGTCGCGCGGTTCCAGACTGAAGCGCCTAGAACCGCTCGGCCACAGCGGACGGCAGGAATTAATAGATTCATGCATTCGCACAATTTGCCTTGGCGCCAGTTCCGGTTCGTTGTTCAAACTTGCTTAATATACTGCAATATAGTTACAATAAGACCAATGTTCGAACGGCTATAGGATCACCCGCTGGTCCAGGTTAAGCCAGAACCTTTCTATTTCATGTTTCTAGCTCTAACTACACTACGGGCCATTAAAATTGCTACACCAAGAAGAAATGCAAATGATAAACGGATATTCATTGAACAAATATGTTATACTAGAACTGACATGTGATTACATTTTCACGCAATTTGGCTGCATAGATCCTGAGAAATCAGTACCCAGAACAACCACATCTGGCCGTAATAACGGCCTGGATACGCCTGGGCATTGAGTCGGCCACCATTGACCAGATGTTTTCAGTTAGCGAGAGATCTGGAGAATGTGCTGGCAAGGGCAGCAGTCGAACATTTTCTGTATACAGAAAGGCCCGTACAGGACCTGCAACATGCGGTTGTGCATTATCCGGCTGAAATGTAGGGTTTCGCAGGGATCGAATGAAGGGTATAGCCACGGGTCGTAACACATCTGAAATGTAACGTCCACTGTTCAAAGTGCCGTCAATGCGAACAAGAGGTGACCGAGACGTGTAACCAATGGCACCCCATGCATCACGCCGGGTGATACGCTTCCGATGTGCGTTCACCGCGATGTCGCCAAACACGGATGCGACCATCATGATTCTGTAAACAGAACCTGGATTCATCCGAAAAATGACGTTTTGCCATTCGTGCACCCAGGTTCGTCGTTGACTACACCATCCCAGGCGCTCCTGTCTGTGATGCAGCGCAAGGGTAACCGCAGCCAAGGTCTCGGAGCTGATAGTCCATGCTGCTGCAAACGTCGTCGAACTGTTCGTGCAGATGGTTGTTGTCTTGCAAACGTCCCCATCTGTTGACTCAGGGATCGAGACGTGGCAGCACGATCCGTTACAGCCATGCGGTGAGAGGCACCCACATGCCTTGCTCATACTGTGGCATCAAGCAGTCAGGCCTGCAAGATGAGTGGTCTGCCAAGCGAGTGGATTCATTCTTAATTTATCGAGTAACATGAACTCTCGTACTCACAATTTAAGTTACAAGTTATCCTCCTATATGATTAATACGCAACGGAAACACGCATCTGACTATCAATAATTTACAGAACTCTGACTGTACACTACGCACTGGCAATACCACATTTTCTTTTTTGTCTTTTATTTAACGGCTTTTGTCAACACGTGGCCATCGCACACATTATAAATTCGGGACATTATGACAACATACAATTCGAAGTAAAAGTCCACCAATCTTTTTCTTTTCACTATCTTATTTATTCCGATAAATTCTCTAACCTAAACACACAAATTCTACAACCTACAACAATAACACATAAGAAATTCCGCCCAGTGGGCATGGCTTTACAATGGTGAATCTCTATATTATGGTCTCGTAATTATTTTTACCGCTACAGTGAACTTTCTGGATAGGATGGTGGATCTTTTATTATACCTCACACTTCGACTCTCACAATCATCATCACGAAACTTTCCTCCAGACCGAGCGGTACCGAAGGAACAAGCATAACCCACTAATCTTTTGAAACTACCTCGCTACTCTCCCATGCAAACCACACATACCCAAATTACCTGACATACACCACACTACAATATGAAATACTACACAAAGAATGGTTACAACATTTTCACTTTCAGCTTTCCCACTTCAATTAATATTTATCCCAGTTTCACACGACACTGCCCCACTTTGTAATTCTACTTTCCTACTGTGAACTCTGGAGATATATGCACGTCTTCCTGTGCAATGCCAGCCAAGTGGCGTTGCTGGATAGACGGCCGACTCACCTTGATTCTCTCTCAGAGTTTAAATCTAGCGTCACACGGAATCATACCACACAATTTAACATTAAGAACATCACACACGCGAGTCCTCAACTGATACCATGGACGAGTACTTCTCTTTATCCTTTGTCTCATACACATACTGAGACTCACACAGTACTCACCACGTGGAAGTACTCGTCTCTAATTTCAAGTCCTGCACACGCCATTTCTTAAATATTTCAACTTATGGTACACACGCTATTTCTTAAATATTTCAACTTATTGTACACACGCTAGTAATTCAGCTTAACTTAAGCACACGGAAGTATTTCAACTTAATGCTACACGTGGTTTCATTGTGACCGTTGGTCACTCCCGAAGATTCCTACAATCCCATTAATATTACCTGCCTGACATTTAATTCTCCCCACAAAAGTTCCTGAAATAGAGAAATTAATATTTCAAACTACTCTTAAATATTCCACATGCATACCATGTCTCCACTCTTTCGTCATTTCGGAGCACAACTAAAACAGGTCTTAACAGCACAAGATCCAGCGGCAGAGTGCTGAAGCATGGCCGTTCTTGAGGTTCTCTCCCATCTCTGTCGAGGTGGGGGAAGCACCTTGCTATCGTATTGGTCAGCCACATTTCAGGCGCTCAAAGCTCTGGTAAACTTCATCTCTTTGGTCCCACCAAAGGTGGCCAAAGGATCGACTCAAAGATGATCATATATTCACATTCACTATCTGCGGTTAGCAGACGACCATACATTCATTCATTTCACAGATCTCACCAAACTGGATGCAGGGATTTACTTTGTGGGAGTGCACATGTGATCAATTAAATAAATAAATTGTCATTCTTTCCCACACTGGTATCCGGCTTCGCTGTATTAATTGAAATTGAGTTATTTTACAAAAAAATGTGTTCTTCTGACAAAAATAATGAAATATGTTGTACCTATTTTCAATGTCGGGCGGTACTGTACCCTTTCAGCGGATAAGATGCCTGTCATGTCGACTGGTAGTGATACGAGACCCTTGGGATCCAGCACGGCGTTCCGTATTACCCTGCTGAACCGACCGAATCCATATACTGCTAACAGTCATTGGACCTCGATCGACGCGAGCAGCAATGTAGTGATACGATAAACCGCAATCATGGTAGGCTACAATTCGACCTTTATCAAAGTCGGAAACGTGATGGTACGCATTTCTCCTCCTTACACGTGGCATCACAACAACGTTTCACCAGGCAACGCCGGTCAACTGCTGTTTGTGTATGAGAAATCGGTTGAAACTTTCCTCATGTCAGCACGTTGGAGGTATAGCCACCGTCGCCAACCTTGTGTGAATTTGCATATCACAGCATGTTCTTCCTGTCGGTTAAATCTCGCTTCTGTGGCACGTCATCTTCGTGGTGTAACAATTTTAATGTCCAGTAGTGTAGAACCGTGCACCAAGACCCTCACAAACCGCGATTCTGCGTGCGGTCTTTTCATACATATTTGTAACAGCGCTTCCTCGCCTTAGCGATTCTCATCTTAGAGACGATCTCAAGCTGTTAATTTCTGCTCTTAGAATAGCCTGGTACAGGTGAAACATCACACCTTCTATGGGAAGTTTATCACTGTAGACGTAGCAGCGGACCAGATAATTTTTCATTCGAAATAATTTAAACTTTATTACAGGGGAGGGGGGGGGGATAGGGGGCAGGAGCGCATTGGACCGCATGGGGTACCAGTAAGAGTCTACACTGAGTACGTGGAAGAAGTTGCTACTCTTCTAAGAACAGTGTTCCGTAGATTTCTTGGACAAATGCCGCAGGTCACCCCCGCTTCCAAAAAGGTTCGTCAAACGGACGCTTAAAATATACTTATTGCTCGCGTGTTTAACACACCCACCGTCTAGTGGAGCGTTTCTGACTAGTACGCAAAATGTCTTCAGTGCCAGGTTTGATGCCCACATCGATCAAATTTGGAATACAATCGAAAACTTCTGGCACATGTCCAGCGGCGTTGTCAGAAAGGAATGGGTAGCAGATAGAGATTGAGAGTTTGTCGTCTTCCCCTGCTTGCTGCTGCCGCTCCTCGCCCTCTGTCAGCTCTGCCCTGACCCCTTTCTCAGCTTTCTGCTGATGGTGTTGCTGCTCCCCGACCTACATCGGCTCTGCCTTTCCCTCTTCCTCCACTTGATTCTGCTGCTGCAGCTCCTTCTGCTCCATCAGCTACGCACTGTCGTCTTCCCCTGCTTGCTGCTGCCGCTCCTCGCTGTCAGCTCTGCCCTGCCCTCTTCCTCAGCTTTCTGCTGATGGTGTTGTTGCTCCCCAACCTACATTGGCTCTGCCTTGCCCTCTTCGTCCACTTGATTCTGCTGCCACTGCTCCTTCTGCTCCGTCACCTACGCACTGTCGTCTTCCCCTGCTTGCTGCTGCTGCTCCTCACCAACTGTCAGCTCTGCCCTGCCGCCTTCCTCAGCATTCTGCTGATGGTGTTACTGCTCCTCGACCTACATCGGCTCTGTTTTGCCATCTTTGTCAATTTTATTCTGCTGCCGCTGCTCCTTCTGCTCCGTCAGCTACACCCTGTCGTCTTCCCCTGCTTGCTGCTGCCGCTCCCCGCAAACTGTCAGCTCTCCCCTGCATTCTTCCTCAGGTCTCTGCTGATGGTGTTGCTGCTCCCCAACCTACATCGGCTCTGCCTTACCCTCTGCATCCACTTGATTCTGCTGCTGCTGCTACTTCTGCTTTATCAGCTACGCACTGTCGTCTTCACCTGCTTCCTGCTGTCGCTCCCCGCCAACTGTCAGCACTGCCCTGCCCTCTTCCACACCTTTCTGCTGATGGTGTTGCTGCTCCCCAACCTACATCGGCTCTGCTTTCCTAGCTTCGTACACTTGCATCTGCTGCTGCCGCTCCTTCTGCTCCGTCAGCTACACACTGTCGTCTTCCCCTGCTTGCTGCTGCTGCTCGTCGCCCTCTTTCAGCTGTGCCCTGCCCTCTTCCTCAGCTTCGTGTTGATGGTGTTGCTGCTCCCCAACCTACATCGGCTCTGCCTTGCCCTCTTCGTCTACATGATTCTGCTGCTGCTGCTCCTTCTGCTCCATCAGCTACGCCCTGTCGTCTTTTTCTGCTTGCTGCTGCCGCTCCTCACCCTCCGTCAGCTCTGACCTGCCCTCTTCCTCAGCTTTTTGCTGATAGTGTTGCTGCTCCCCGACCTACATCAGCTGTGCTTTGCTAGCTTCATACACTTGCATCTGCTGCTGCTACTCCTTCTACTCCATCAGCTACGCACTGTTGTCTTGCCCTGCTTGCTGCTGCTGCTCATCACCCTCTTTCAGCTCTGCCCTGCCCTTTTCCTCAGCTTCGTGCTGATGGTGTTGCTGCTCCGCGACGTACATTGGCTCTGCCTTGCCATCTTCATCCACTTTCAACCGCTGCTGCTGCTCCTTCTGCTCCATCGGCTATGCACTGTCGTCTTCCACTGCTTGCTGCCGCTGCTCCTCACCCTCTGTCAGCTCTGCCCTGCACGCTTCCTCAGGTTTCTGCTGATGGAATTGTTCCTCCCCGACCTACATCGGCTCTGTTTTGCCATCTTCGTCAACTTGATTCTGCTGCTGCTGCTCCTTCTGCTCTGTCAGCTATGCATTGTCATCTTCCACTGCTTGCTGCTGCTGCTCCTCGCCCTCTGTCAGCTCTGCCCTTCACTCTTCCTCAGCTTTCTGCTTATGCCGTTGCTGCTCCCTGACCTACATTGGCTATGCCTTGCCCTCTTCGTCCACTTGATTCTGCTGCTGCTGCTCCTTCTGCTTCGTCACCTATGCACTGTCCTCTTCCCCTGCTTGCTGCTGCTGCTCCTCGCCAACTGTCAGCTCTGCCCTGCCCTCTTCCTCAGCTTTCTGCTGATGGTGTTGCTGCTCCCCGACCTACATCGACTCTACCTTTCCCTCTTTGTCCACTTGATTCTGCTGCAGCTGCTCCTTCTGCTCCATCAGCTATGCATTGTCCTCCTCCCCTGCTTACTGCTGCCGCTCCTCGCCAACTGTCAGCTCTGCCCTGCCCTCTTCCTCAGCTTTCTGCTGATGATGTTGCTTCTCCCCAACCTACATCGGCTCTGCCTTGCCTTCTTCGTCCACTTGATTCATCTGCCACTGCTCCCTCTGCACCATCAGCTATGCACTGTCATCTTCCCCTGCTTGCTGCTGCCACTTCTAGCCAACTGTCAGCTCTGCCCTGCCCTCTTCCTCAGGTTTCTGCTGATGGTGTTGTTGCTCCCCGACCTACATTGGATCTGCCTTGCCCTCTTCGTCCACTTGATTCTGCTGCCACTGCTCCTTCTGCTCCGTCACCTACGCACTGTCGTCTTCCCCTGCTTGCTGCTGCTGCTCCTCACCAACTGTCAGCTCTGCCCTGCCGCCTTTCTCAGCATTCTGCTGATGGTGTTGCTGCTCCTCGACCTACATCGGCTCTGTTTTGCCATCTTCGTCAATTTTATTCTGCTGCCGCTGCTCCTTCTGCTCCGTCAGCTACACCCTGTTGTCTTCCCCTGCTTGCTGCTGCCGCTCCTCGCTAACTGTCAGCTCTGCTCTGCCCTCTTCCTCAGGTTTCTGCTGATGGTGTTGCTGCTCCCCAACCTACATCGGCCCTGCCTTGCCATTTTCATCCACTTGCATCTGCTGCTGCTGCTCCTTCTGCTCCGTCAGCTACGCACTGTCGTCTTCCCCTGCTTGCTGCTGCCACTCCCCGCCAACTGTCAGCTCTGCCGTGCATTCTTCCTCAGGTTTCTGCTGATGGTGTTGCTGCACCCTGACCTACATCGGCTCTGCCTTACCCTCAGCATCCACTTGATTCTGCTGCTGCTGCTACTTCTGCTTCATCAGCTACGCACTGTCGTCTTGACCTGCTTCCTGCTGTCGCTCCTCGCCAACTGTCAGCTCTGCCCTGCCCTCTTCCACAGCTTTCTGCTGCTGGTGTTGCTGCTCCCCAACCTACATCGGCTCTGCTTTGCTAGCTTTGTACACTTGCATCTGCTGCTGCTGCTCCTTCTGCTCCATCAGCTACGCACTGTCGTCTTCCCCTGCTTGCTGCTGCCGCTCCTCGCTGTCAGCTCTGCCCTGCCCTGTTCCTCAGCTTTCTGCTGATGGTGTTGCTGCTCCCCAACCTACATCGACTCTACCTTTCCCTCTTCGTCCACTTGATTCTGCTGCAGCTGCTCCTTATGCTCCATCAGCTATGCATTGTCCTCCTCCCCTGCTTGCTGCTGCCGCTGCTCGCCAACTGTCAGCTCTGCCCTGCCCTCTTCCTCAGCTTTCTGCTGATGATGTTGCTTCTCCCCAACCTACATCGGCTCTGCCTTGCCGTCCTCGTCATCATTATTCTTCTGCCGCTGCTCCTTCTGCTCCATTAGCTACGCCCTGTCGTCTTCCCCTGATTGCTGCTGCCGCTCCTCGCCAACTGTCAGCTCTGCCCTGCCCTCTTCCTCAGCTTTCTGCTGATGATGTTGCTTCTCCCCAACCTACATCGGCTCTGCCTTGCCTTCTTCGTCCACTTGATTCATCTGCCGCTGCTCCTTCTGCACCATCAGCTACACACTGTCGTATTCCCCTGCTTGCTGCTGCCACTCCTCGCCAACTGTCAGCTCTGCCCTGCCCTCTTCCACAGCTTTCTGCTGCTGGTGTTGCTGCTCCCCGACCTACATCGGCTCTGCTTTGCTAGCTTCGTACACTTGCATCTGCTGCTGCTGCTCCTTCTGCTCCGACAGCTACGCACTGTCGTCTTCCCCTGCTTGCTGCTGCCGCTCCCCGCCAACTGTCAGCTCTTCCGTGCATTCTTCCTCAGGTTTCTGCTGATGGTGTTGCTGCACCCTGACCTACATCGGCTCGGCCTTACCCTCTGCATCCACTTGATTCTGCTGCTGCTGCTACTTCTGCTTCATCAGCTACGCACTGTCATCTTGACCTGCTTCCTGCTGTCGCTCCTCGCCAACTGTCAGCTCTGCCCTGCCCTCTTCCACAGCTTTCTGCTGCTGGTGTTGCTGCTCCCCAACCTACATCGGCTCTGCTTTGCTAGCTTCGTACACTTGCATCTGCTGCTGCTGCTCCTTCTGCTCCGTCAGCTACGCACTGTCGTCTTCCCCTGCTTGCTGCTGCCGCTCCTCGCTGTCAGCTCTGCCCTGCCCTGTTCCTCAGCTTTCTGCTGATGGTGTTGCTGTTCCCCGACCTACATCGACTCTACCTTTCCCTCTTCGTCCACTTGATTCTGCTGCAGCTGCTCCTTATGCTCCATCAGCTATGCATTGTCCTCCTCCCCTGCTTGCTGCTGCCGCTGCTCGCCAACTGTCAGCTCTGCCCTGCCCTCTTCCTCAGCTTTCTGCTGATGATGTTGCTTCTCCCCAACCTACATCGGCTCTGCCTTTCCGTCCTCGTCAACATTATTCTTCTGCCGCTGCTCCTTCTGCTCCATTAGCTACGCCCTGTCGTCTTCCCCTGATTGCTGCTGCCGCTCCTCGTCAACTGTCAGCTCTGCCCTGCCCTCTTCCTCAGCTTTCTGCTGATGATGTTGCTTCTCCCCAACCTACATCGGCTCTGCCTTGCCTTCTTCGTCCACTTGATTCATCTGCCGCTGCTCCTTCTGCACCATCAGCTACACACTGTCGTATTCCCCTGCTTGCTGCTGCCACTCCTCGCCAACTGTCAGCTCTGCCCTGCCCTCTTCCTCAGGTTTCTGCTGATGCTGTTGCTGCTCTCCGAAGTACTTTGGCACTGCCTTTCACTCTTCCTCCACTTGATTCTGCTGCCGCTGCTCTTTCTGCTCCGCCAGATACGCCATGTCGTCTTCCCCTGCTTGCTCCTGCTGCTCCTTGCCAACTGTCAGCTCTGCCCAGCCCTCTTCCTCAGGTTTCTGCTGATGGTGTTGCTGCTCCCCTACCTACATTGGCTCTGCCTTGCCCTCTTTCTCCACTTGCTTCTGCTGCCGCTGATCGTTCTGCTCCATCAGCTACACACTGTCGTATTCCCCTGCTTGCTGCTGCCACTCCTCGCCAACTGTCAGCTCTGCCCTGCCCTCTTCCACAGCTTTCTGCTGCTGGTGTTGCTGCTCCCCGACCTACATCGGCTCTGCTTTGCTAGCTTCGTACACTTGCATCTGCTGCTGCTGCTCCTTCTGCTCCGACAGCTACGCACTGTCGTCTTCCCCTGCTTGCTGCTGCCGCTCCCCGCCAACTGTCAGCTCTGCCGTGCATTCTTCCTCAGGTTTCTGCTGATGGTGTTGCTGCACCCTGACCTACATCGGCTCGGCCTTACCCTCTGCATCCACTTGATTCTGCTGCTGCTGCTACTTCTGCTTCATCAGCTACGCATTGTCATCTTGACCTGCTTCCTGCTGTCGCTCCTCGCCAACTGTCAGCTCTGCCCTGCCCTCTTCCACAGCTTTCTGCTGCTGGTGTTGCTGCTCCCCAACCTACATCGGCTCTGCTTTGCTAGCTTCGTACACTTGCATCTGCTGCTGCTGCTCCTTCTGCTCCGTCAGCTACGCACTGTCGTCTTCCCCTGCTTGCTGCTGCCGCTCCTCGCTGTCAGCTCTGCCCTGCCCTGTTCCTCAGCTTTCTGCTGATGGTGTTGCTGCTCCCCGACCTACATCGACTCTACCTTTCCCTCTTCGTCCACTTGATTCTGCTGCAGCTGCTCCTTATGCTCCATCAGCTATGCATTGTCCTCCTCCCCTGCTTGCTGCTGCCGCTGCTCGCCAACTGTCAGCTCTGCCCTGCCCTCTTCCTCAGCTTTCTGCTGATGATGTTGCTTCTCCCCAACCTACATCGGCTCTGCCTTTCCGTCCTCGTCAACATTATTCTTCTGCCGCTGCTCCTTCTGCTCCATTAGCTACGCCCTGTCGTCTTCCCCTGATTGCTGCTGCCGCTCCTCGCCAACTGTCAGCTCTGCCCTGCCCTCTTCCTCAGCTTTCTGCTGATGATGTTGCTTCTCCCCAACCTACATCGGCTCTGCCTTGCCTTCTTCGTCCACTTGATTCATCTGCCGCTGACCCTTCTGCACCATCAGCTACACACTGTCGTATTCCCCTGCTTGCTGCTGCCACTCCTCGCCAACTGTCAGCTCTGCCCTGCCCTCTTCCTCAGGTTTCTGCTGATGCTGTTACTGCTCTCCGAAGTACTTTGGCACTGCCTTTCACTCTTCCTCCACTTGATTCTGCTGCCGCTGCTCTTTCTGCTCCGCCAGATACGCCATGTCGTCTTCCCCTGCTTGCTCCTGCTGCTCCTTGCCAACTGTCAGCTCTGCCCAGCCCTCTTCCTCAGGTTTCTGCTGATGGTGTTGCTGCTCCCCTACCTACATTGGCTCTGCCTTGCCCTCTTTCTCCACTTGCTTCTGCTGCCGCTGATCGTTCTGCTCCATCAGCTATGCACTTTCGTCTCCCCTGCTTGCTGCTGCTTCTCCTCACCCTGTGTCAACTCTGCCCTGCCCCCTTCCTCAGCTTTCTGCTGATGGTGTTGCTGCTACCCCACCTACATCGGCTCCGCCTTGCCCTCTTCGTCCACTTGCTTCCGCTGCCGCTGCTCCTTCTCCTCCGTCAGCTAAGCCCTGTCATCTTCCCCATCTTGCTGCTGCTGCTCCTCGCCCTCTGTCAGCTCTACTCTGTCCCCTTCCTCAGATTTCTGCTGATGGTGTTGCTGCTCCCCCACCTTCATGGGCTGTGCCTTGCCCTCTTCTTGCACTTGGTGCTGCTGAAGCTGTTGCTTTCCCTCATCCTATGTCAGCTCTGCCCTTTCAGCTGCTCCTGCTTTCTGCTGCTATAGCTGTTCCTTCTCCTCATGCTATATCAGCGCCGGCTTGCCCTCTTCTGCCTCTTGGTACTGCTGTACTGTTGGTGCTTCTCGTCGTCCTCCAATAGCTTTGCCTTGCTCTCTTTCCCTGCCTTCTGCTGCTGCTGCTTCTGCTTCAGCTTGTCGTCGGTCACAGAGACGACTGTGGCCAAAGTCTCCTATTGTCATTTGCCTGCCACTTCAGCCCGCTCTCGCCATGCCGTGCTCCCCTACATTTTTCGCTGAAGCTGCTGATCTGTAGATCGCTCTTTTTGAGTTCTTTTATCAGGTGATATCTCGACGAATGTCGTACGGAAGACGACTGTCATGAAGTCCAAGGAGATGCACCCACCGTCTGTCCTGGACCCAATGAGCTCTTGGACCAAGCTGGCCTCCGCCTACAGCATAATGCTCCTCACATTGCCAACCTCCTGAGAAGAGTCCATGTCAGCTGGTAGGTTCTGCAACCTATGGCCGTAACCTCCGGAGGCGCAAGACGGTCCCTCAGAGTCTGCGACTCTATCATCCTGAGATAAGAGCACACCACATTGAGCCCCAAGCCCCCTAGTGAACGCACAGTCAGTGTGGAGTTTGGGTCAGAGACCGACGCGATACTCAGCAACACGCAGACAGTAGTGGCACATCTGCAACAGACCACGGCCACTGCCTGTGGTGCTGCTGGACTTTGATGCGCTGGTGGCCACTGTCAGCCAACACGTCGGCGCTAGCGGTGGGGATGGTACCTACTGCAGCACCTCCTCCACAGACATTTCAGGTCCACTGGTCATCAGGCACCGCTTCAGGCTCCTCAGCTTGCGACTCTCCACTGAGGACCTCCTCTGCCCGCCAGAACTACTGCTGTCCTGCTTCTCGTCGTCGCCCTACCCTCCTTCGTGGTGGCCGTGTTTTAGCTGGTCTCCAGGGTGGAGGGGGGGAGTGAAGGCGAGTCACGGCTCCGGTCCAGGCCCAGCACGGATGTCTGTGCACTCTGCAGAATGCAAAGTGCAATATCCCCTCCCTTAATTTTACTACTTAACTTAATTGCTAGTGGCAGCCTTTTATACCAAGTCTCCCAACACCGATAACTCTAATTAATTTGGGTCGCCAGCCCCACTATAAAAGGTTCACCCCATGAGACAAGGCGAAGTAGTCTGAGTCTGCCCATCTGACATCACCAAGATCCAAGCATTGTTCACAAGGATGGTCGAACCGTGGGGAAATACATACACTACTGTGCCCCAACACTTTCAAAATCTGGTCTGCTCTCTTCAGTTGCATCTCCTAGTTCAGGTAAATCTTTCTCTTTCTTGGTTTCTAACCCATCATTATCAGAGGCACTTAGGTGGCTACATCTAATTCCTGTGGGGCCGAAAGATCATCATTTGAGATAATGCACATGGTCATCTTTCCCATATAGTGCGTTAAATTTACATCTTCTAAATTCTCTCCTTCTCACCGTGTTTGTTCGTTTAAGATCATTTTTTCTTGCTTGCTGCACTAATCTGAACTGCTCTGCTTATACCTTAAAAATCACTTGTTTCTTTCTTCATCCTGTTCCTTCATCACAAGCTCTTTCTCGGCCCTATTCTCGACTCTATTTCTCTTCTTTTGGGCCATTTTTTGCGACCTCTCAGCTTCTTTCTCTTTCTTATCTGTCTTCCTCTCTTTCTTATCTGCCTCCAACTACGCCAACTATTAGATCCATTTTTATTCGCACTAAATACTTTCTATTTCCTTCTTTATTGCACTCCCCAAAACTCAGCCGAAATAGACGGCCCTACTGTTTATTCCACACTTCTCATTTAGACAGTAAATATTCGCAACAAATTTCAGCATCCCACTACATTCAAGAGAAAACAGCAACACAAGCACAAAACCGAGCAACCTCACTCATGGTTGTTCCTCAAAACAGCGTTGCACTGAGCTGCAGTATTTTCTCTGTTGTGCAGCTAAAGGTCGATGTCTCTAGCTAGTGAAGATGAAATTCTGGCATAGTGGTACCAATCCTGGCAGGCACCGACAAGTGAAACTTTCCCTCCCTTAATTGCACAACCTAAATCAAATTAACTGCTATCGTCAGCCCTTATACCAGCATATCCAACACCGATAACTGCAATTATTTTGCGTCGCCAGCCTCACCATAAGACATTCAGCCTGTGGTAAAGCGGGATTCGTCCAAACGGAAATCATTGGCCCATCTGAAAGTCACGAAGACCCTTCGTCCATTCATCATGATCATCGAACTGTAGGGAAACCAGTGCAGAAATGCATACACATAAACATAGTCTATCGTCACACAAAGCTTATGGTGGACACTGAAA
Organism: Schistocerca piceifrons; assembly: GCF_021461385.2. Taxonomy (NCBI): domain Eukaryota; kingdom Metazoa; phylum Arthropoda; class Insecta; order Orthoptera; family Acrididae; genus Schistocerca; species Schistocerca piceifrons. The sequence goes on from NC_060143.1 coordinate 234,197,136, forward strand.
AATAAATGATGGTTCTTAGGACCTTTGCCAACGGCCTTGCCACAGTGGTAACGCCGGTTCCCTTCTGATCGCCGCAGGTAAGAGCTGTTGGTCTTGGCTAGCACTTGGAGGGGTCGCTGTCTGGGTCTGCAGAGCGCTGTTGGCAAGCGAGGTGCACTCAGCTCTTGTAAGGCCGTTTGTCGAGTTACATGATTGAGAAGTAGCGGCTCTGGTCACAAAAACTGACACAGCCAGGAGAGGCGTGTGCTGACCACATGCATCCCATGACGCATATCAGCAGTTGATGACACGGCGGTCGGTCGGTATCCTTGGGCCTTACGAGGGCTGTTAGGACGGAGTTTTTTTTAAGTATTACGTAGGACTTACGACACTTATTTCTGTATAGACTAACCGTTAAAGGGATATGGCAATATGGATCAAAAGTGAAAAGACTTTTAATTCATATCCTTTGACAGGCACTTCCATCCTTTCACACTTCTACAAGTAAGGTCTCATCTAGTCTCTGTATTTGTGTGTTCTGATTAACGATCCTTCCATGCACTATGAAAATTAAGGTTTAAACTAGTCTCCTTCGAACCCTTAGACACTTCTATTCCTTCCTGACTGTTAGTAAATCCCAAAAACTACCAGTCCTTTAGTCTTCAATTGATCAGAATTACTTGCGCTCGACCCATACATGAAATTACAGAAGGTTTGCTGCAGCGCTTTAACTCTGAAAGCGAACGCTGCTCCTCTCCGTTCTCCACCATTCTAGACCGAACTGCCACTCCCGTTCTCCAGGCCGCTTCCAGCTCCACACGCCGATGTCAGCATTTCACAGTTACACTACTGGCTCCGACTACCGATCAACTCCACACACACACACACACACACACACACACACACACACACACACACACATACAAACATTGCGTACAGTAATTTCACTCCTGCACCACGTCCTCAGACTCCGTCCACAGAGGCCTCAGACCTCCTAACGGTACCGAACGGCCACCGTGTCATCTTCAGAAAACAGGCATCATTCAGTGTGGATGTCGAGGGCATGCGGGCAGCACACTGCTCTCCCAGCCATCACTTTCCGTGACTGGAGGAACTACACTACTGGCCATTAAAATTGCTACACCAAGAAGAAATGCAGATCATAAACGGGTATTCATTGGACAAATATTTTATACTAGAACTGACATGTGATTACATTTTCAGGCAGTTTGGGTGCATAGATCCTGAGAAATAAGTACCCAGAACAACCACCTCTGGCCGTAATAACGGCCTTGATACGCCTGGACATTGAGTCAAACAGAGCTTGGATGGCGTGTACAGGTACAGCTGCCCATGCAGCTTCAACACGATACCACAGTTCATCAAGAGTAGCGACTGGCGTATTGTGACGAGCCAGTTGCTCGGCCACCATTGACCAGACGTATTCAATTGGTGAGAGATCTGGAGAATGTGCTGGCCAGGGCAGCAGTCGAACATTTTCTGTATCCAAAGGGTTTCGCAGGGATCGAATGAAGGGTAGAGCCACGGGTCGTAACACATCTGAAATGTAACGTCCACTGTTCAAAGTGCCGTCAGTGCGAACAAGAGGTGACCGAGACGTGTAACCAATGGCACCCCATATCATCACGCCGGGTGACACGCCCGTATGGCGATGACGAATACACGCTTCCAATGTGCGTTCTCCGAGATGTCGCCAAACACGGATGCGACCATCATGATGCTGTAAACAGAACCTGGATTCATCCGAAAAAATGACGTTTTGCCATTCATGCACCCAGGTTCGTCGTTGAGTACACCATCGCAGTCGCTCCTGTCTGTGATGCAGCGCCAAGGGCAACCGCAGTCATGGTCTCCGAGCTGATAGTCCATGCTGCTGCAAACGTCGTCGAACTGTTCGTGCAGATGGTTGTTGTCTTGCAGACGTACCCATCTGTTGACTCAGGGACCGAGACGTGGCTGCACGCTCCGCTACAGCCATGCAGATGAGATGCCTGTCATCTCGACTGCTAGTGATACGAGGCCGTTGGGATCCAGCACGGCGTTCCGTATTACCCTCCTGAACTCACCGATTCCATATTCTGCTAACAGTCATTGCCTCTCGACCAACGCGAGCAGCAATGTCGCGATACGATAAACCGCAATCGCGATAGGCTACAATCCGACCTTTATCAAAGTCGGAAACGTGAAGGTACGCATTTCTCCTCCTTACACGAGGCTTCACAACTACGTTTCACCAGGCAACGCCGATCATCTGCTGTTTGTGTATGAGAAATCGTTTGGAAACTTTCCTCATGTTAGCACGTTGTAGGTGTCGCCACCGGCGCTAACCTTGTGTGAATGCTCTGAAAAGCTAATCATTTGCATATCACAGCATCTTCTTTCTGTCGGTTAAAATACGGCTCTGTAGCATGTCACCTTTGTGGTGTAGCAATTTTAATGGCCAGTTGTGTACTTCAAATCAAGTGGCTCCTAGACTGGCCTCAAGAGTGATGAGTGCTACCCCTCACCTATCCAAGCCTGACAGCACTTAACGCTGGTAATCTGACGGCAACCAGTGTTAACACTGCGACAGGGCCGGTCGCCTCGGATTTGCAGATTACTGAAAATGGCAATGAAATCTGTAACAGATCTGTCACGAAATAAAGACTGATAATTACATTGCAACTATTCTTGACCTTTAGAATAATGGCATTATCTGACGTACAATATAAGGCATGGTTCCTACGAAAGAAATATACAATGTCTGAAGCATACACGTGTCGAACTTATTATGAAAATAGGAGGTACATACAAGATATAAACAATCATGATGGAATTAAACAGTTCCTTTCATAATACGAGTAACAAAATAACGCTTTTGCATTTCCCGAATGGAAATTGGACTGCTGTGTTTTTGGATTCTTAGTACTTTGTCCAATCTCCGTTCTTTCTAATTACATTAAAAATTCTCTTCGGCATTGATTTTCTTACGGTCTGTAGCTCTTCCAGTGCAGTTCAGTGTAGTTGTCGCCCTCTCTGCTCGTACCACTTCCTGCAGCTCACATGCGACCTAAATTGCCATCCATTGCGATAAACACACCTTGCAAGTATTCCCCAAATGTTTCCCACTGGGTTCATATCCGGGCTACGTGAGGGCCAGGAAAAACATCGATATCACTATCTTCAAACCAGTTTTTATTGTGCATAAACCTGTGCAGGTGCATTATTTTGTTGATCCTTTAGACTTTCAGTCCCCTAGGTTCCCATACATTATAATTTGTTCTGTCTCTAGCATCTCAGTGTACATACTAGAGTTCATTCTAGTTTTCAGCCAAGCAATGCGTGATTAACCTTTACTGCAGAAGGCTGCCCAAATCATAACACTTCCCCTGCCCAAATTTCTGCTCATTCTTACCTGCTGGTCTGTTATCAGATAGTGTCCGTCGTACTGAAATCGATGCGGACCATCTAAATTAAACTTCTTCTCATTACAGAACATCACTATTCACTCTCAAGTACATGACAAGTTTTTCAGCAAACTCCAGTCTATCTTGTTGTTCCATCATCTTTCGGGCGTGCACTCGGGACAGCGACAATTCTTCTTGCGATATTTCGGGTAGAAACCTCCCAGCCATCTTCAAGGCGAGTCGGAGACTGAGTTCATAGCGTTTGCGCGTGCCTATTTATACGGAGAGTCACGTGATACAAAGCTGCTGAGGACTGAAAGCGAATGCGTCCAAAGATATCAAAGTCGCCACTACTGCGCTAGTCATAGATAAGATGTATATAGCAAAGATAAACATATAAGCGCAGAGTGCAAACGAAATAGTGCTGCTGCGAATCCACCGTCCTTGTAAATAAATAATTAATCTTTAAAAGTGGTAACATCTGTCGGAAGTGAAGATGCAGAAATTCTTTCCGAACGAAGGTGTGAAATAAGCGGTTTCCAAGCATTGTCAAGATGAAATCCTTCGTCACGGTTTAGCAGGTTGTCGGATAGTTGTATTTGCACAGCTTCCTTAACAACTTAGTCCCAGAAAGATGAAGCAGTAGTTAAAATCTTAACATCTTTATAACCCATGGCATGGCCAGTAGATATGCAATGTTCGGCAACTGCTGATTTGTTGGACTGAAGAAGACGTGTGTACCGCTGGTGTTCGACGCATCGTTCCTGTACAGTGTGCGTGGTTTGCCCTATCACATCCAGTCTATCTCGTTTATGTCTGGGCGTTAGAGCAGGTTCCTGCAATCGTTTCTTGAATGCAAGATCTTTTCAATTCAAATAATTTGTGTTAACACGTTGGACAGTTACCGACAACTGTAAATCAGTAACAAACTGAGAAGAATAACGTTTTTTGGCCCTTACTTTGTGGAAAAGTAACCGTTTCGATGCCTTAGACAATTTCCTACTTTGCCCATATCTTCCGTCCGGTCGATATCGTGCACCGAATTGACGAAATTATTAATCACAGTACTTGAACGGCTCAAATTCTTGGTGATTTGACGATTGGAGAGTCCCATTTCCATCTACGCACCGATTTTCGCTTTGTTTGTCACATGATAATTTTTTCCCACATGGCTATGTCATAATCGTGCTTTATGCACATTATGCGCTCTGTCACTAATGGTGTCTGTTTCGTATCTGCAGAAAAGGCACGTACACACACACACTAACACCGCACAGAGCTGACTTACTTTATATCGCGTGCCTGCCTCTACCACCTGAATCGTTGATGTCTTGTTATATGCTATACCACTGACATCAAATGCGATACCATTTGACTGCATTTTTCAGTACAATGGCTCTCGTACTACTGCATATACACTATTCGGAACTGTTCCAACTGAAAATGTTAATTTTCCTACATACATCGATGACTTTAGACTGATTTCCACGACTGTATACCATGGTGTAGTCCAAGTGAACAAACAAAGATGCAAACAGATGTTCACTATTCTAGCAAAATAAGCGTGGTTTCTTCAGATATTATTTGTAGAGTGGACTACCACCTAAAGACTTATTTGCATTGTTTTTAACCATATGAGAAATTTTGGATTCGTTCTCGCTATGTGAATACGGCACACCTCGAAATTGTTCTCTGTGGAATGTGGTTCAACGTTATCTGCAATATGCTTCGATAGCAGGTTCTTCGTAATGCTGACATCGGATAGAGTAGTCCCTTGTTCAAAACAGGCTTCTATACAGAAGTCGGAAACCCTCAGTGCCAGAAGCAAAACTGCTGAGCCGGAAATTTGTAAAAGATACCTGTTTCTTCCTGTTGTGACAGCCAAGTGCTTTTTTTTTTTTTTTTTTTGTGCCAGCCTGGCCCCAGAGAACAGATTTCATGCGTCTGTCGCTGCTATGGTCTTAGGCACGCAGTCTGACGTTTTGCTACCACAAGACGTTTGGCTACCGTCTTGTGTTGGTGACTTCGCTATGTGTACTGCTTCGCACCATTGCATGCATCGAAGTCTCTGATGGTTTAATTTACATTTCTTTAAGATTCTTCCAACGAATCTCAGTTTGATATGGAAGTCTTCTTACTTTTAGTTCAATTTTATGGGGTCTGGCTACTTTGCGTCATCAGAAAACAGACTTATGAATTTTCTGGTTATCTATTACGCCATTTACATACATTTCGTAAACCGTGACGGCCCTGTAATACGCCCATAGAAATGACGTCAGTTGTATTTGTTGCGTGCTGACATCTCGTAAAAATTTTTAAATGAATTTATATTCACACTTGTCTGTACATTTATTACAATTTCCACTATTGCAATTTTGACCTTTTTCTCATTTTCATGTGGACAGCATTAATAAATACTGCTGTGTTTTCAGCACCTCTCATTTGAAAAATCAACAAAAGGTGGAAATTGCAATAACGGGTATTGTAACACATGTACAGTCAGCGGCTAATATGGAGTCAGTTGAGAAATTACGTCAGGTGGCTTCTCCCTGTTAAGAAACACAAGTTGAATTTTGCCAGGAAGTACTGAAAGCCGATCATAAAGCTGATCCGAATTTCCCTAATGTCCACAAGCGATCTACTTTGATGATTCCTCTCAGAACACCACAATGGATTTCATTTCGTAAGTCTTGTTCCATTTCAGTTTGCCAAGAAGTTTCTAAAGACTTTACCTTACAATTGTGGAAGTACATGAATACTCTCTTACCTTCCTCTGAGTTAACAAAACGACTGTTTGTTACTGACACCCTCCTGGTCCCAGTCCCTAGGACAACTAACATTCCGAGAAGTCACATGCATTTCGTAAAATTCCAATGCTGATTAAATAGGAAAATCTTCTGCAGCCAGGATCACTTGGTATTTTTATTTTATTTCGTAATAAACTGGTTCGACAGAATCTTGCTGTCATCTTTGGATCTATACCGTATCAAAAGTAAAAACGTAACAAAGAAAATTTATCACTGTTTACAAACCCTTATATCAGTGGGAAAAAGTACATAATCATTAGTTTACATACTTTGGGAAAAATTTTATTAATATGCCTACATGTATCAATATAATGAAAAAACGTAACACTCATAGGAAACGACATGACTTTGGCTTGTCAGACAGATAAAAAGAAACATACACTGCACCAACTCTGTGCCTAGGAGTGAATGTGAACAAATGAAAAGTGGAGTCGTAGTCCAGACACATCACAAGACAAACAGAGCAGGCAAGCAGCTTGCGGCAGAGCGAGCCGTTAAATGCACAGTCAACAGGTGGTCTATATGTTCACATACTGATACTTGGTATTGTTACAGAAATGCACTAGGGACTCATCAGTTGACACTCTTACATTGCAGTATCATTACACCGTGGGATCCAAAATATACCATATGATGCATTGAGTATTTGTGGTCCCCATTGCATCACAGTCCCACAGCACCACAAGCAGTGGCCATGGTCCTTTGCAGATGTGCCATCACTAGCCTGTTGATACTGACGATGGCGCTGGACACTGACCTGGAATTACTACTGACTGTGCCTTTGCCAGAGGGGCTGCACTCACTGTGGTGTGCTTCTCCTCTCATGACAACAGCATGGTGAACTCTGGGGTACCACCAGCACATCCAGAGGCAACGACTACAGCTCGTAGGACTTACCAGCTGACACAGAGTCTTCTCAGGAGCACGATGAGGTGGGGAGAATTATGCTGGAGCTGGAGACCAGTCTAGTTCTGGAGCAGGTTAGGACTGGGGTCAAGGATCGAGGCTTCTCCTCAGACTCCTTGACAGCCATCTTCTGAACAGCATTGGGTGAGATATCACATGACAGAGGGACTCTAGCAGAGCGACGTACACATCAGCAGTGTCAGAGGAAAGCGTTGGAGAACACAGCAAGGCGAGAGGAGGCTGAGGAGCCAGGCCGAGGACAAAAAGTGGCCGCAGCTGCAGTGGCCTTTGTGATCCGCAACGAGCTGATGCTGAAACTGAAGCAGCAGCAAGGCAGGGAGAGGGCAAGGCAAATCTGATGGAGGCTGAGGTGGTGCACCAGCCATAGCAGCAGCACCGAGCAGTTAAGAGGGCTAGGCGTAGCCGACGGAGGATGAGGGGCTGCAACGGCAGCACCAGCAGCATCAACCAGGGGAAGAGGGCAAGGCATAGCTCATGGAGAATGAGGAGCACCAACAGCAGAAGCAGCACCAAGTAGAGGATGAGGGACAGGCACAGCTGATGGAAGACGAGGAATATCAACAACATCAGCAGCAAGCAGAGGAAGAGAGCAAGGTGTAGCTGATGAAGGTTGAGCAGCATCACCAGCACTAGGAGCAGCAGCCAGCAGAGGAAGAAGGCAAGGCTTGGCTAATGGAGAATAAGGAGCAGCAACAGCAGCAGATGCACCAAGCAGAACAAGAAGGCAAGACGTAGCTGACAGAGAATGAGGACCATAAAAAGTAGCAGCAGCAGCAAACAGTGGAAGGCGCCCGTGCTACATACTCTAGTTGATGGAGGGCAATGAGCGGCAATGGCAGCTGCAGCAGCAAGGAAGGTAAGAGTGCTACATGTAGCTGATGGAAGACAAGAAACAGCAACAGCTGCTGCAGCAGCCAGGGGAGGGAGCCAAGGCATTACTATTGGAGGATGATGAGCAGCAGTATCAACAACATCAGCAAGCAGGAGTAAAGGGCGAGGTGCAGCTGATGGAGGGTGAGAAGCAGCAGGAGCAGTAAGTAATACAAGTCAAATGATGCCCAGGTGTGCAAAGGAAGTTACATGGAAGGACTGGGCTGAGTTTCATGTAAACATCATTTAGCATTTGTAAAACATTTATTACAAAATGAGCTCCAAATTTCCACTTATACATTAAGCAAACTGATTGTAATGTGTAAATTTCCAGTTTCATGTTAAGAAACTTTCAGCATATACCGAACAGCCATTGTCGCTTAATAAATTTGAAATTGAGTGAATCTGAAAATTTCTTTAACAATATTAAAACAAGCACAAGGGCCCCTAAATAAAACTTGAACAGTAAATAACAGAATTTAGTCCAACTGTGAATTCTACACGTTTAGGAAAAGGAAAATAACTGTCAGTGCCAACATGCTATGTAATTGTTCTGATACAGGCGACCAGTTTGCGTTGTAGAATCTTATACCACAATTTACATCTACACAGGGGATCCCAACTAATTTGAAACCAGTAACGTGATGGGTAATAAAGACAGTTATGTACAAATGCATCCCCATTAATAAGCTGTCTCTACATTTAAAAAACCCTTCAATTAAAAATTCGGCCAGCACCAGATTGCAAAACATTAAGAAAAAATTTATCAAATTAATAAATGGCCAATTACAGCTCTTCAAAATTTAAATCTGGCCAGCGCTATATGATACAACTTAAAAAAATTTATCTTCCTGGGGAACAGCTGCTCATGATCTTGCAAAACATTAACCCAACAGAGTGAAACTTCTAAACTCACAACATAAGATAGGATGATGCCTCTTTAGCAAAAGGAGAATAAAACCAAATATTACAATTATTGCGGCAGAAGCCCATAACAAAGCTACTTAATTTAATTCCTTGCTGCATGAGGTGAGCCGAGCGGGATTAGCCGAGCGGTCTTCGGGCGCTGCAGTCATGGACTGTGCGGCTGGTCCCGGCGGAGGTTCGAATCCTCCCGCGGGCACGCGTGTGTGTGTTTGTCCTTAGGATAATTTAGGTAAAGTAGTGTGTAAGCTTAGGAACTGATGACCTTAGCAGTTAAGTCCCATAAGATTTCACACACATTTTTTTGCATGAGGTGATACAGGAAGCAGCAGGCTTCGGCAGAGATGATGTCGGCAACCGATTCAATGTCCTCTGTGTGTCACAACAGCTGCAAGACCGGAACAAACTAAGGGAGTGTCTGCACTGTGGCACCACTAGCCCCTTTCCCCCTTTCACAATCTGCCATAATTTGATCAGGGTAGGGTTCCTTAACAGGCGCGACCTCCATCAGAGTCAATATTTCTCTGCTCATGGAACTACCAATGATTTACACACTTTCATGGTGTCAGGTTTGCTGGTGAGCATACGCTTACTAGCACCACAGCTGAGACGTTGCAGCCCTTTGCAGCACCGAATAGCAAAATACTGGGACGGGAAACAAACCCAACCACCGTCAGTGTCCCCTTCTCCAGACTTCGCCCATCTAATGTGCTTAACCAGCTCCAAGCTCACTGGGCTGAAGGAAGGCACAGCTGGTCTCATAATCGAAATGTCAAAGTACGTAATGAATCACACTTTCCAAAACACCAGACTCTCCTGTACATCTGTTCATACAAACTGAACCTCCAAATGAGAGGAAAATGACTTAAACATACAAATTGATAAATTTGGCCCTCAAGGAAGGCACAGGGCCAAGATTGCTACAACGATGAACACTCGGTAATAATGTCGGAGAACTGCTGTGTCCACTGGCGCCATATAAAACCATAACAGCTGACGTGACCAATCTTGGGCCCCACACAGCGCATCACTCGAAGTGGAGCTCACTTGATGTTGGAAACTACACTGCCCCTGACAGCAACCGCAAGACTGACTGCAGCTTCACAGCTGTGTTCCCTAATTGGATGGTACTGTGTGGCGAGAAAGCGCTACTTCTCTAGTGTACAGGGCGCGAGATTTGAAGGAAGGAAGCCACCACGGCTCAATCTCCCCCACCAAAACAATAGCGCCCTACTTCACTCCTCCAGGGTCTGCTTATTGGCTTTTCTTGACCTCCTAACATGAATTTGCAATGCTCTGGTTGTGCACAAGAAGTTTCACAGTGCTCAGAATCCTCACATTTTGATTCGGTCCCAGGAAATGAGGGCCGAAGTTACTAGCGAAACTCAGTCCCCCTTTAGATGCAATGCTGGGATTGCGCGTGAACACCCAGTCCCCAGCCTTAGCCTTGAACCCCATCGGCCTTGATTGTAATGGTGGGCCGACCTCTTGTGTGCAAAATCATATTCCGCCTAGACCTCCATCAGTTCTGCTGTATAACTCCTAGAGTAACCTGCTCCAGGGGGAGATCGTTAATACATCAAAGATTAGCAAGGGGGGACTAACCAGATAAGCTAAAGCACGGGAGGTGGGGGAGGCATTAAGAGACTTGTGGTGTGCAGTGTTGAATGGGAAGTTCAGCCAGGGTGTCAACAGAGCCCACTTCTTCTCAGATTTGCTGTAATATATAAGGAGAGCTGCCTTTGGGTTGCAGCTCGCTCATTCCACAAAGTACAGCTGTGGATAATAAGGTGTAGCGGTGAGATGCTGGACGGTGTTCTCATAGCAGAATCTCATAAATACGAGGGTCGTTCAATAAGTAATGCCCCACTTTTTTTCCCAGAACATATTGATTGTTCAGAGTCAGAATTTGGTGACAATATACATCAACATGTCTTGTCGATGTCCTATTTTTCTACATAGTCTCCATCACGTTATATGGCATTATGCCAATGTTGTGAAAGAGCGTGTGTTCCCTGCTGGTTAACACTCTTGTCCTGTAGCGTAGCCATGTCTTCACTGCATGACTGACACTCTCGTCATCTTCAAAGTGTGTTCCCCACAGGGAATCTTTAAGCTCCAACAATACAGATAAAATGGCCTTTCTTCGAATCTTGTGTCCGCTGTGAGAATTTGTGGAACCCATCTTGAGCTCTTTGAATATCCGAGAGGCCCGATCATTGCAGACGCTGACCGACAACTGTAGAGCCAATTGTCGAGTTGTTATGCTCCAGTCGGCACGAATAATGATATCCACACGATTCAGCGTGGCGGGAGCAGTGGCTGTGACAGGACGTCCCAAGCGTGATTGATCATGGAGCTCTGTTTCTGCATTTCCTGGGGCTGTAACTTTCTTTACCCGTCACCCAGTTGCATTCCTATCAACTGCAGCATCGCCATGCACTGCACGCAAACGTTTATGGACGTTCACTGTGGTTTCTTTTTCTGCACACAAGAATTTAATAGCACGCTGCTTGTAACGTGAATCCTACATAGAGGCCATTTTGACCCTGTACTACGCCTCTGACATCTGCCAGAACGGTTCGAAACTCCTCCGGCGCACAAAACAAACATCAAAAGTGAAGCACCAACAAGGACGTTTGTCTATGTGTGTTAATGGCTCTTTTAAAAATATTGTGGGGCATTACATATTGAACGACCCTCGTACCTTGGAAATAAAGGTAGGCGCATTACCTTTAATTTGCATTCTGGGTGGCCCAAAAATGGATAAAATCTCGGACAGATTATGAATAGATAAAGGAGCCCTCTGCTCAGAACCAGACAACAAAAATGGGAAAAGGCTTCCACAGCCGTCAAGATACACCTGTTTCCAGTGCGAGTACATTGGAGCGGCTCTATGTAACTAATAAAAATTTTACTCATAGGATGCTACTTCCTGGCTGACTGCATAAACCCTTTACAGGAATTAGGGCTAGTGTTACAGCTCTTACAGCTTCCACACTCTTCACTAGTCTCTGACCATCTTTATAAAGGGTAGGCCAAGTAACATATTGCTTGATCTAAGCAATAGTTTTATAAATCCTTATATGCCTGCCTACCATGGTGTTGTGGGAAAAACGAAATATGGGCACTACCAGTTCCTTAGACAAACAGCTGCAAGGTCTGCGTTCACTCTACAATGTAGCAAAGCAGTCCTCTATGCTGACCATACCTGGACACCTATTCTCCACACAGTAATCTCTGCTTCATATCTGCAGTCACAGAGTCATCTTCCTGTTCACTCTTTAAATTCACAAACAGCCCCAGAACCTCAGTTATGTCATCCAATCATCAGAGGGATCCGCCTGCTCACTGCAACCTAGCCCCTCGCCCTCGAACATCCGACTTAGGGCATCTACCACCAGATTATGAGAGCCCCTAATATGCCCAGAGTGAAAGTCAGAAATGTGGATCACACATCGAGGAATTTGCCCAGTTTTTCGGAGACGCACCAGAACCCAGATAAGGGCCTGGTCATTGGTTTCTAAAAGAAACTCTCTGTGCTTCAGATAAAACTTGATTCTTTCGAGAGCGAAGAGGACTGCCAAGGCTCCCCACTCACACATAGAATATTTCATCTCAGCGGATGACAATTTCCTCAACGCATGGGGTTTTGGACGTCACTCACCGTTTTGTTCTTGCAAGAGAAGTGCCACTACCGCAGATTTAGATGCTTCCATTTGGGCGACAGATGGAAGCTCAAAGTTGGAAAGCAGTACAGCTTCCACAACCACCTTTTCATTGGCTATCCTGTAATCAACCACTGGACGAAAGACAAGGTAACGTGGAAGGCCTAATGACCCCCTTGTGCAATACACCATCAATCAAACCACACAAACTCCTCATCTTCGGGGGAGAAAACCTATAAGGAGCTTGCCTCACGGAAATCTTAACACTAAGGCGGTCCTTACGCTCAGTTTTACTGGTAATGCGCAGTTTGTCTGTCAACACCTCCAGGAAGCGACTAAGGACTTCCAAAAGCTGGTTCGCCTCGACTGGACCCAAGTGACTGACCTCCGATTTTTTAAGATAGATAGTAACACATTAAAGATCCCCAATGAACTTCGACAGGGGCACAAGGCCAACCTCTCAGCAGAATGAAACTTAAAAGTGAACAACGCTATCCGATAGTCCAACATCAAACCCATGCCGTGTATAAAATCGTAATACAAAATCAAGTTCACCAATAAATTGTTAACCATCACCTAGATAATGAGCAAGGAAACGTTCGAAACACTCAAGTTCGCTCGCAACTCCTCAACCACAGGCTGTGTTTGCCCATTAACAGCCCAACATTCCCAGGAGGAGGGGCATAGGCAAGGCAACTTGCAAATTCTAAGAACCACCGGTACTCAAGGAAGGAAACAGAATCAGTAATTGCACACACGGGCTCCTGACTCTGTTGGGCACAAAGATAAGGCAGAGGCTTCGCCACCACAGCCTCAATACGAACATAGCACTTCAGTAAACCTCAGCTATACGCTTCTCTTGCCTCCAATGGCGTGAGGTGTTCGTCTTCCCACGCTGTTTGACTAGGCACCTACACATGAAATGCCCCTCTCCGTTGCACCAAATGCACGTCTTGTGCTTGTCCTTCCGCAAGAAAGTAGTTTTAGGTTGTTCGAAGTCCATGCAGGCACACTGGTAATTACATTCTAACCCCCCTGTCCCACTGTTGATATGCGAAGCTCTACTCTTCAGTAACGGAAACCAAAGCATCTAATTCAACAAAGGTAATAGCTTCATTGAAGCATGTAATACGCGAGCGGCCCTCCGGCTTCATGACTACCCGTATGTTGTCAAGTACTTGCAGCTCCGTAAACTGCAATTTCAAGGCTCAGTCCGAATCTCCTCAGTATGCCTGGATAAGGTTGTTTGGGAGGCCAGAATACGCCAAAAATGCCTCCGTTCAAATTCACTCTTAATACAGGATGATAATTTCAACCTGATAAAACGTTTTCGCAGATCCTTCAAAGCCCTGTGTTCCTGTAAAATTTAAGAGAATATGTGGCTCAATATACCAAGCATTAATTGGTGCAAGAAACGAAGCACAATACTATGGGAAATTCCTAAAGCATCAGCATGAAATGTAAATCTGCCTGCAAGCCACAAGATGGATCCTACCTGGCTCAACCTTTCTACAGAAAGTTACTCGATCCATTCAAGCAAAAGCACCAATGGATTATGCAATTTACTGAAGGAATCCCCAGCTGGCCCATTCACTGCACCTATGACTTTACTACTACGTCCTAGAGGTAGCTGTTCGGTAGACGACACATGCTGCCCAATCGTGGCCCCTAAGTCCTTTCATCCGAGATTGCTTATACTATCTTGCAAATCCCGCGCCTGCATATGCAAATGCTGGGCTAAATTAATCTGCTCAGCATGAAGCTCAAACTGCTGAATATCACATAAACGGTTATCCTTATGAACAAGCTCCATCAAAGCCTATAAATCTCCTTACAGGTGAGCTGACTACTTTCTAAAAATTTCACATTCTGACGGAAAGCCAATATATCAGTGGGGTAATCAGCTGGCAGTGTATCTACTTTGCCAATGCCGTCAGTACTGATAATCAAGGGGTTGTCCAAACATGTGCACAAGTGAGTCGCCTGTTCCATAATGCTACCATCACATGGAAGGCTGCATATTCTGAGCTCATATGCCAAATGTTCCATAAACAAAAGGGATAAATCAGGACAGCCACGAGACCCCATGCTCATCAATAAATATATGAAAAATCACAATTCAGTTAGTGCCCACATACAAGAGAACAAATCAAATTAAAATACAAATAGGAATAAAACAACTATTGGTAAATGGTGTCAGAAGGACAAACGCACCTCCCCTTGACCCAGGTAAAACCACGCTCTGAATTACCATCCAACTGGCGCCAAGGCACCAAGAGTAAATGACGTGGAAAGACTGGACTGGGTTATGAGTAAACATAATTTACCACTTGTAAAACATTTATTACAAAAGATTATAAGATGCAAATTTCAAGTTACACATTAATCAAACCGATTATAAGGCGCAAATTTCGATTTTCACATTAAGCAACTTTCAGTATATACCCAAAGGCTATTGCCGCTTGATGAGCTTAAAACTCAGTGAATACAAAACTTTCTTTAACACTATAAAAACAAACCCACGAGAAATAACACAGTTTAGTTTAATTTTGAATTTTACACATTTAAGAAAATAAGAAAAACTGTCAATGCCAACACGCTGCACAATTATTCGGATAAAGACGAAAAGAAGAATATTATACCACAATTCACATCCACAAACAGGATCCTGAACAATATGAAGCCAAGGACATGATGAATAATGAATGCATCCCCATTAATATACTGCCTCTACATCTAAAAAGGTGGCAGGGATAAAATACAGGGAGCGAAAGGCTACTTACAATTTGTACAGAAACCAAATGGCAGTTAAGAGTCGAGGGACATGGAAAGGAAGCAGTGGTTGGGAAGGGAGTGAGACAGGGTTGTAGCCTCTCCCCAATGTTATTCAATCTGTATATTGAGCAAGCAATAAAGGAAACAAAAGAAAAATTCGGAGTAGGTATTAAAATCCATGAAGAAGAAATAAAAAATTTAAGGTTCGCCGATGACATTGTAATTCTGTCAGAGACAGCAAAGGACTTGGAAGAGCAGTTGAAAGGAATGGACAGTGTCTTGAAAGGAGGATATAAGATGAACATCAACAGAAGCAAAACGAGGATAATGGAATGTAGTCGACTTAAACTCGGGTGATGCTGAGGGAATTAGATTAGGGAATCAGACACTTAAAGTAGTAAAGGAGTTTTGCTATTTGGGGAGCAAAATAACTGATGATGGTCGAAGTAGAGAGGATATAAAATGTAGACTGGCAATGGCAAGGAAACCGTTTCTGAAGAAGAGAAATTTGTTAACGTCGGGTATAGATTTAAGTGCCAGGAAGTCGTGGAGTGGGGCCATGTATGGAAGTTAAACGTGGACGATAAATAGTTTAGATAAGAAGAGAATAGAAGCTTTCGAAATGTGGTGCTACAGAAGAATGCTGAAGATCATATGGGGAGATCACATAACTAATGAGGAGGTACTGAATAGAATTGGGGAAAAGAGGAGTTTGTGGCACAACTTGACTAGAAGAAGGGATCGGTTGGTATGACATGTTCTGTGGCAGCAAGGAATGACCAATTTAGTATTGGAGGGCAGCGTGGAGGGTAAAAATCGTAGAGGGAGACCAAGAGATGAATACACTAAGCAGATTCAGAAGGATGTAGGCTGCTGTATGTACTAGGAGATGAAGCAGCTTGCACAGGATAGAGTAGCATGGAGAGCTGCATCAAACCAGTCTCAGGACTGAAGACCACAACAACAACAACATCTAAAAACCCCTATAATTTAAAACTCGGCCAGTGCAGATAGCAAAACTTGAAGAAAAAATTTAAAAATTAAGAAATGGCCAATCATGATTCTTCAAAATTTAAATCTGGTCAGTGCCAGATGATACAGTTTAAGGAAATTTAACAACCTGCACAATGGCCATTCATGGCCCCACAAAACAGGACCAGCAACAACAGCAGCAGTAGTAAACAGGAGAAGAAGGCTAGGTGTAGTTATGAAGGATGAGGAGCAGCAGCAGGAAACAGGGGAAGAGGGCAAAGTGTAGCTGATTGAGGATGAGAAGTAGCAAGAGTGGCAGCAGCAGCAGCAAACAGGGGGAAAGTCAAGGCATAGCTGATGGAGGACAAGGAGCAGAAACAGCAGCAGCAAGCAGGGAAATGGTTAGGCATAGCTGATAGAAGGTGAGGCGCTGCATTAGCAGAAGCAAGCAGGGAAAGAGGGTAAGCAAAGCTGATGTAGGATGAGGAGCAGCACCAACAGTATGCACAGAAAGAGCACAAGACATAATTATGTAGGCTGAGGAGCAGCAACCGAAGCATTAAGTAGCGGAAGAGGATGAGGCAACACTGATGGAGAATGAGGAGCCACAACTGCAGCAGCAGCAGCAGCAAGCTGGGGAAGAGGGCAATGTGTTGTTGATGTAACACAAGGAGCAATAATAGTGGCAACCGTAGCAAGCTGAGGATGAGGGCAAGGCATAGCTGATGTAGGATGACGAGCAGCAACAGCAGCTGCAGCAATAAGTAGGGGAGGAGGATGAGGCAACAGTGATGGAGGTTGAGGAGCCGCAGCAGCAGCAGCAAGCAGGGGAAGAGGGCAATGTGTTGTTGATGTAACACAAGGAGCAGTAATAGTGGCAACAACACCAATCTGGGGAAGAGGGCAAGGCATAGCTGATGTAGGATGAGGAGCAGCAACTACAGCTACAGCAGCAATCACCAGAAGAAGGCAACACGTAGGACAAGGAGCTTCACATGTAGCAGTAGTAGTGAGCAGGAGGAGAGGGCAGGGCAAAGCTGATGGAGGACAAGGAACAACAGCAACAGCAAGCCATTGGGCCACATCACTTTGCGACTGTCCTGCTTCCATTCTTCCTGTGTCCACCGCAGAGAGTCTGGTAGGCGTCTGCACTGTGCCGTACAGCACCGTCTATGATCGTGTATACAAATATTGTGGATTTGGATTACCCAGAAGCACTATCGCGTTTGACGGGTGCCCTGACGTCATCACTGCCATGGTTGTTCGTTGACCGGAATGCCATCTTCCGTGCAGAATGCTATTTTGGGGACATCTGTTGACAGTTGTGTACGATTATATCGTAAATTAGACACAGGACGAGGAAATAGTGGTTTGTTGCTTTAATTTTGGACACCAGTGTTTTTAACTGTCATAGAAATAAACCTGTTGCTATAGGTTCTGTTAACACAAAAGACAAAGAAAACGTCAGAGTAACATCAGAGCAGTGCAGAAGACGGCTCTCAAAACGTTTTAAGTTTGTCTCCCAAGAAAACAAAACTAGGCAAGTCAATTAATAGAGAAATACCTTCTGATCCGATCGCTATAAGCAAAGAGCAATTAATTAAGGGCTTGAAGAAAGAATTGGCTGTTGTGAAGAGCAGAAACTCTTAAGTGGAGCAAAAAATGGCAGCTATAAAGAAAACAAAGAAACATAGTGTACCTCTCAAAACATCTGCTTCTGCTAGCAAGAATACGGGGATAGTAAGGAGTCTCACCCAAGCACAGATTCCGGGCCTGTCGGAGGGAAAGAAAGAAAGAAAGAAACCTGTACAATGCAGATCGAACGGCATTGCAAATGTCTTTTGCCCTGTCGGTCAACGCTCCAAAAATAGACAAAGCAGTTTAAGTGTCAAGCAGGCATTTTAAAGGAAGTACTAGATTCAATTAAGACTAGGTCACCAATGTTTACACCAAGGCTGTCCTAAGCTTCGATGAAATGAACATTGACAACCGTGTAAGTTACGATTCATCTGACGATGTCATACTTGGATCATACAAGAATGTTCGAGTAGCAATGATAAGAAGTTTGTTTCCGAAGTGGAAGCAGCCAGTATATTTGGGATTTTACGATTTTGATGCGACAATGACAAGCAGTTGTTGCAAACAGTCAGTATAGAACGTAAAGCAGTTGGGGTTCGTGTTGTAGCAGTTACATGTGATATGGGAGCGAAACATTGAAATGTTTGGAAACAATCTGGTGTACCCACAACAAAGACGCATTTTTCGAACCCTATGGATAATAGTCTTTTTACGACGTACCGCATTTGCTAAAATTATTAAGAGATCACTTGGTTGACGTCGGAATGATCTTGCCTGACCGTAATGTATTTACTAAGATTGTAATAGAAGCTCTACTGCAACATTATAAAGTGATTTTTCGATCACTTATGACATACCAAAAACTCATATGAATGTGAGTGGGCGTGCACCTCAGAACGTTCGAAATGTTGCGAAGCTATTTTCACGTCGCACCGCCCAAGCTGTGAGATACGTTTTCCATAAACATCGCGGAGGAAGCGTCATCGAACGGACAAACGACGTTTTCGATGTGTTGAACTCGAGGAACACATCAGAAAGCACCTCATAGGAGTGATTATGGTTTCACCTCAGAAGTCAAGAAAATTCCTTGAAGAAGTTTTTGGAAATTCGCTCGAATATGCGAGAAGTGAAAAGGAACAGTCTTCCCGTTCCAAAAATATTTGTTACATCAATAAATTCACTTTTAGGACTTTTCGCAGATGTGGAAAATGTTGGAGCAACTTACATTATGACTGCCAGACTGAACAAAGAGTGTCTCGAATCTTTATTTTCTAGAATTCGTGATCTACGGGCATTTTATAATAACAAGATGCCCTTCGAGGATAAACACAGAATTGCCTACTAATACTGACTGGCCATGCGACGAACGCACTTTTGTGCCTCCTTGCTTCCACTGAAGAGCACAAAGATCGAACTTCTGCAGAAGAAACAGTGGACGAAGTCGTGAATTTTATTTCTAGTGCGCTGTGCAACAAAGCACCTGACACACTACGTCACGATGCTTGAGGTGAAGAATATTTGCTAAGAAATGCTATCTGAGTTATTTAGTGAGCTCCAATGAAGACTTTACTCACGATGCCTTAAAATACTTGGACAGATACATTGCATTCAAGTGCAAAAACATCGTCACTTCATTAGGAATTACAAAAGCAAAATTCCATGTCGATATAAAATTAACAGCTAAACAGGACTGGAAAAGGCTACGTACGAAAGGTAGATTTACTTCTTAATCACATGAGACGTTTGCTATGATAGAAGATTTCGAAATTTTTGCGGCTTTTTATGGAGCAAATATTTCACATTGCAAACGTGTGACTAGTTCATTAGCAGCACTAGTAAAATCAAGATTTCACGCAACCGAAAAGAATATCATTGATTTATATGTAGAAAGGAGAACTTTAGTCCGTTTTAGGTTTTTGAATAAAAGCCAAATTGGATGCAATGAAGTGGAGTTCGGCGGAAAGAAATCTTCTCTGGACTGCGTCGTCTTCAGCAACTTCGAATTAAATTTTCCGCGGCTACATCACCAGGTAAGTTTCGTCATCTCTTTTAAAATATTCTCTAGATATGTCGCAACTACAGTAGCACGTAAAAATTTACAATTTTCAGCGTAGTCACGTTCTTAAGTCGTAAATTTTATTGACGATCATCTACAGCTAGCTTTGTACTCGTATCTTAACAAATGTTGTCATCAGTGCTTTTGCTGCTTAACATTTCCTTTCGAATAATTTTAAAACTAATTCTTTCGCATCCCCTTGAACATCATCAATGAGGTGCTCAAAATCGAATAAGAAGGGACGTGAAAATTCGTGTTACTGATTGTGAGTGAGATTCCCATTAGCGACCGCGCGACTGCGCCAGCGCTGGCTGTCAAGTGACGTAATACGTCGCTGACCAATCAGAGCGTACTCTCCGAAATGGCCTACCATTCTAGATTATGTACCTTGGGGACAACCAATGACCAATTACCAATATCAGTTCCTTATTGTTATACCCTTGCATATGTCCACAGTATTCTTTCTTCTGTCCGCTTCAGACCAGTCTCCATTTTCACTCCCCTACCCTGGAATCATTCCATATTAAATACTATTTCGCTAAACACTTCTCAGTTAACAAGTCTCTTCTGGTGACCATTTTCGCAGCACCTGGATAGAAAATGCAGTAGTTTAAAAGAAAGACGCCTTTTGCACGCTGCTCATTACTTTTTTACGTTACTTTTGCACCCATATGGGTTTATTTGTAAGGCGTCTTTAGCGTGTTGACCTGAAATATTACACGATTTATCGTTTGCACATGTAGGTGATAAATTCAACACAGTTTATGGAAATTTTTATAATAAAATGGAAGGTACTTACATATCAGCGTCTGATTCATTACTAAGGAAAAAAGTTTTCTCTCATGTGGAATACTGATTGAAAGCGTGCACCTTTTTGTGATCGCACTGTTTAGGAAACATAGGACTTCAACTGCCATTTTCAAACAATGCACTGAAACTGCCGTTTTTTGTCCCTAGAGTGTCATACGTGTTTGCATGTGTTGCCAACCTTCTCAGTATTTGCTTTCGGTTGTTTTTCGTTTGGTTGTATGTGTGTTGACGTAAGTTGCGTATGTGTCTGCGCATAATCTTTTATTTTTATTTATTGTTGATATTATTTTATGTATTTATTTATTCAATAAAATAAAGTATGTATAAGGAAAATAATATAAAAATTAATAAACAAAAAAGCTTATAGGCACACACAGACGCAACTTATATCAACACACATGTAGTCATACAAAAACAACTGAGAACAAATACTGAGAAAGTTGTCAACACTTACAAAAACGAATGACACTCTAGAGACAAAAAACGGCAATTTCAGTGCTGTGTTTCAAAATGGCAGTTACAGCGCTATGTTTCGAAACAGTGAGGCCAAAGAAAAACTGCAAGCTATATGAGAGACAGCTGTTTACCTTAGAAATAATGAACTAGACCCTGATCTGTAAGTACGCTTCCACTTAATAATAAAAAGTTTCCATAAACTGTTTTAAATCTTCAGACGATACGTGAAAACGAAAAATCGCGTAATATTTCAGGGCACCCACTGAAGATGCATTGTAAACAAGGCGAAACGTGTGTGATGCAAACGTAAAATAAAAGAATTAATTTTCAGCATACAAAATGTGTCTTTCTTTTAAACTAATGCAATTTACTATTAAGTTAGTTGTTTCTTCAGGTTTTGTATTATTTTTCCTAAATCGTTTTCTACTTGATGGATGTAACCTGTTGCATTTCCGTCCCACAAATATTTGAGGAGCTTTTTGGTTACTCTACTCTCTAACACTCGATAGAAATGTGAAAAAATACCGGTTTCTTTTTCTCGTTACTTCTGATGTGCTTCCTACGTTTCGATAATTTTCAACAGCACTACGTAATTTCCAACCTTGCATAGTCGTGGGCCTAAAATTTTTCTAATTTATCCGCCTTTCTGACATTTTTAATTTATCTAAACTATAGATTAATGCGATTCATTCGCTTACAGACATTCAGCCTCCATTATTGTGCTGCAATGCCTATTTTTGCATTTTCAGACAGTCATTTTGTGTTGTAAAATTCTTTAGTTATACCATATGCCCTTCCCATTTTATGTAACATTTCGCCTACAGCAGCTTTTTCCAAACCGTTTTCTAGGACAATGTCCCGAAGACATATTAATTTTCAACCTTTTCAGTTTGAGAATATCTGTTTTCAGAAATTTCGGCCCATTGTAAAAAATTGTTTTTTTCTCTGCAGAAATTGCTAAGCCGATCCAACTGGCTATTTCTTCTAGAAGATTAATTTGTTTTGGAGCAGATGTGACATTTTCAGAAAGTATATAAAAGTCGTCTACAATTGCGAGATGGATTATTCCAATATTTTTGTTCCTTCTTTCCTTCCCAGCTGGTGAAAACTTACATACATTCAGTTCTTTCATTCCAAATTTTCACTGTTTTTTCTCGAACACAATTAAAAAGAATTGCGGATAGTGCATGGCATTGCTACATACCTGCCAACTCTCCAGATTTAGGCAACTCTCCCGATTTTCCAGTTTATTCCTTTATTTCTCCATATTTTTACCTAATTGTCGTCAAACCTAAGTCACTGGTTTTGAAAACCCCCTTTTAAATATTTTTGACATTTGTAGGAAATCCTGTGCAGTTTTTAATAGATATACGTATCGAAGCTTAAAGAAATCAGGAAGCCACGTGCGATAGTATCGATTATTATTTTTCCTATTTCCCGCGCATTTTGTAGATTGTGTATTTGTATTGCTCAGTGTTGTGCTGTTTGGATTTGTGTTTGTGTGTTGTCATTATGTATAAGTGAAGTAATTTATTATCCAACGTTTTTATAATCGGTGTAAATTTTTACAGTAGGTGTTTATGAGTGTTATTTTGTTTCCTTAGCCTCTGAAAGACTTTATTTTTGTTTAAGCGATTATTTCATGTGCATCTTATTAATCATATTCGTAATATTTTAATTCGATGTTTTGTTTTTCACTATGATAAAAAATATCTGTTTCATTCTTCTTCATCCATAAGAAGAAAGGTACTGTACATTTTCTTATGATTGTTCCAGTGTAACTCGATATTTAAGTGTAAATGAATACTAATAGGCTACATACGTAGCTACAGTTAAACATTATGAGAATTTTACGGCTCTAATGACATGTTTCCCTGAAAATATACTAACACCAGCTAACTTTGAACATGCTGACATATTATGTTTGAAATCTTATGAGGTGAAAGTGGATACTAACTCTGAAACTCAAAAAGGAAGCGTTATTCATAGAATTTCAGAATACGCGACGGCCAGTCGGCAAGCCTTTTTTACAATTTTCATGTGTATGTTACAAAATAATATGGCGGACACTGTTTTACGGCAATCATACATTTTTTATCTAAAACCAAAGAAATATGCCAACCTTGTACAAATTACCCGGCCTTGCAGATAACGGGTATGGAATCAACGTTTTGGGTAGTTCTAGTTTTTTCATTTGTGTTCTTATACTCGTTATACAGCTTTGTTACATCATAGAGAAAGACCCGCATCAGTTATCTCGGGACTATGGTAAAAATGAAGCGCGGTTTCGATCATTCGTGTACTTCTTGATTTTTAAAATTCAGTCTCCCATTTTCAGATTTTTTTAACGTTCGGAGGTATGTTACTGCAAAATCTTTTCAATTCAGTAATCTCTGACGAATGACTGACTTCAGATTAAATATTTGTTCAGAACTCGACTTGCAGTTCATAACATCGTTGCATTTACACTAAAGACCGAAATAAACTGATTTAGCTATGCGTATTCAAATACAGAGATAAGTAAGCAGGAAGAATACGGAGCTACGATCGGCAACTCCTATATAAGACAAGTGTCTGGCGGAGTTGTTAGATCGGTTACTGCTGCTGCACTGGCAGGTTATCAAGATTTAAGTTAGTTTGAAAGTGGTGTTATAGTCAGCGCACGAGCGATGGGACACAGCATCTCCGAGGTAGCGATGAAGTGGGGATTTTCGCATACGACCATTTCACGACTGTACGGCGAATATCAGGAACCTGGAAAAACATCATATCTCTGACATCACTGCGACCGGAAAAACATCCTGCAATAACGGGACCAACGACGACTGAAGAGAATAGTTGAACGTGGCAGAATTGCAACCCTTTCGCAAATTGCAGCAGATTTCAGTGCTGGACCATCAATAAGTGTCAACGAAACTTCATCGATATGGGCTTTCGGAGCCGAAGGCCCAATCGTTGACGATTGCACGACAAAAAGCTTTACGCCTCGCTTGGGCCCGTCAAAACCGACGTTGAACTGTTGATGACTGTAAACATGTTGCCTAGTCGGACGAGTCTCGTTTCAAATTGTATCGACCGGACGGACGTGTACGGATATGGAGACAACCTCTTGAATCCATGCACCCTGCATGTCAGCAGGGTACTGTGCAAGCTGTGGAAGCTCTGTAATGGTGTAGGGCGTGTACAGTTGGAGTGATATCGGACACCTGATTCGTGTAGATACGACTCTGACAGGTGACACGTAAGTAAGCATCCTGTCTGATCGCCTGCGCCCATTCATGTCCATTCGTGCATTCCGATGGACTTGGGCAATTCCGGCAGAACAATGCGAAACCCTTCACGTCCAGAATTCCTAGATAGTGGCTCCATAAAAACTTCCGCTGGCCACGAAACCCCCCTCCAGACATGAACATTACTGAGCATATCTGGGATTCCTGGCAACGTGCTGTTCAGAAGAGATCTGCACCCCCTCGTACTCTTACGGATTTGTGGACAGCCCTGCAGGAGTCATCGTGGCAATTTCCTCCAGCACTAGTTCAGACATTAGTCGAGTCCATGCCACGTCGTGTTGCGGCACTTCTGCGTGCTCGTGGGGGCCCCTACACTACATTAGGCAGGCGTACCAGTATCTTTGGCTCTTCGGTGTATTTATTTCAGATTTGACATAACTTCAGTTGCTGTTGATGAACAAGTAATGAACTGCTGCATTTCGGCGTCCCTTCGCGCAGATGCGTGAACCGGTGTGTCGTGGCTGTCACACTGGCTACACCGAGCGACGATACAGACGCAGCACTCGAATCGACGCGGTTGGCGCGTCGCGCGCGTTTCCACACCGACTGACAACTCGCGCTTTGCTCGCCAACTGCGCAGTCACCGCGACAGGCCAAAAAGGATGTCAAGCACTGGACAGGGATTCGTTTCTGGCAGGGCAGGAATCGCTCCTGTTTCTTTGCAAGGCCGTGGACAAGGTTTGGAGGCTCTACCTTAGGAAGTGTGACAACGCAATGCGCTTCAGCTTTTACCAGGTGCAATATTTGGACGCTTCAGTAAAAATAAAAATACAGTCATACGTTTTGTGAAATGATTGGCTTGAAAGCAAGAAATAAAATAGATTGGAGAACAATTTGAGGCGCCTCTGAATGATGCTCGAAATCATGTACAGCAAATGAGGACCCGATTGAGAATTTGAGTGCCAGAGAATATTTGTCTGGTGGTTTCCCATTCCGAGCATCAGTCAAAGGTACGTCATATACTCCTCTAATCTATTTTCCGACTTTTAAATTATTTCGCAAATCATTTGACCTTTTTAACATTTCTTTTCATACTCAAGTGATGCTCAGAAAGCATGTAATCTAACATATTTAAACATCGATTGGTATTCCGTTATTATTAAGAGTAT
Source organism: Schistocerca piceifrons (assembly GCF_021461385.2). NCBI lineage: Eukaryota > Metazoa > Arthropoda > Insecta > Orthoptera > Acrididae > Schistocerca > Schistocerca piceifrons. Next base: position 234,222,764 of record NC_060143.1, read on the forward strand.
ATGAATTAACAGCAGAGCATTATCAATTTATGCTGTGTTTTGATATTTACTTCGTTGTTTTCGACATAAAGGAGAAAACTTTCCCTCAAATCACTAATTAAGTTATCTTTAACTCCCCTGATTACTTTCAAGCAATTAAATATTTTTATATCTGCAAAACCAGACGTCGCGCTGGACGACACGAGTGATGTGAATAGAGGTCCTGTGTCTTGCAACACTGCATAGTGGCGAACAAACATTGTATAATTGGTGGTCCCGATCAGCCAAAATTGTCACATAATTCTTTGCAGTAATGCCACCTTGTGGAGTAACCGTGCGTCTCATAGAATGCCACGGTACGGTCGCCCAAATCATGACCGAACCCCGCCATACTTTACTCTCGGGATGTAATTTCGATCAAAAGTTAGAAGCAGTATGCAATGGGACTCGTACGAGTAAATGACTTTCTTCCATTGCTCCATACGCCAGGTTTTATGCCCCTGGCGCCACGATTCCCTGTTAAGGGCATTTGCACTAGCGATGTGTAGCGTTGGAATTGCAGCTCGTTCTGCAGTTCCCAACTTGTGGAGCTCACTATGTGCTGTTCTGGTGCCGACAATGTGTGCGATATTCAGTTCTGCAGTGACTTTTGCAGCCGTCGTCATCTTATTTTTCGTCACAATCCTCTCTAATGACCGTCCGTGGCGATCACTCAACACACACTTCCGTCCGGGTTGTGTCGTAGTGCATGTTGTGTTTCTTCCGCTTTCCGTCCATTCTGTTCTTCGATACGGTGCATCTTGAAACAGCAAACTCTACGGCTCTCTTCGCTACAGAAGCACCCATCGTACGAGCACTAACAGTCTGTCCACGTCCGAATTCCCTTAACGTCGACATAACACAGTCACAATTGTGCACAACACTGCTCCGACCACTGCTGACACTTACAACGTATGGAGAACATGGCACAGTTTCCGTTCGTGGTCAGACACAACAGTGCAAACTGCAGGCTAGGCTGTCATCTGCATTGGCGATCAACCACACTATTCTCGCGGTGTTTCGATATTGTTAACCAAGCTCTGTATGCGGAAGCAAGTAACATGTTGCCATACTCCTGCTGGGACTTTCGGCACTGTGATTTAAAGAACTTCTGCTGTAGGGTCTGCCGGTGGAGTTGTGAGCATCTCCGAAACGGTCTAGCATTTACTAAAAGCTTTCGTGATGAAACGCGCCGCTCTTAGTAAGATTTTCTCTATCTCTTGTATTGATACAACTTGGTAAGAATAACCTATTGACGACCAACGTTAGGAAGCAGTCAAACGAGTTTCTGTAAACCACTTCTTCTGTGGATGAATTACATTTCCTCATGCTGGCATCAGCGTTTCCTTCATACAATCGTATGGAGAATAATCTGGCATTGTCATGCTGAAGGACAGCGTGCTCTATGTCTGGACGAACTTTTCGCATTCGAAACTCGATTACAGCACGTTGTTTCCCAAGCATCGACATAGTTAAGTTACACGGTACATACCACGGCGTTACACGCTACAATTCGGAGCCCTGTAGCAGCAGAGGGCTGCAAATATGTAGACTTGAAAAATAAAGATGTAGAATGTTAATAACGTTAGTATTATTTAAAAAGCTTAAAAGTCATTACTTTTCTGCACAGCTTCGTATAAGCAGAATTACACAGTATCATTGTCGTCTTTAGCCAGAGATGCTTATGCTTATGTAACCCGTGGCGCACTTTGGAATGTTGGGTTGCCTAAGTCGCAGGCGACGCTGCGCAGTATTCTTGCTAGACGGTGGTGGCGGGTTTTAGTGCCGGTATGTGGAAATGCCTCTTGCCTTCATCTGCTGCGAGAACGAGGTGCCCAGAGCTTACGGTTTTGAAGTGTTCTCCGTGTAGAAGAATAGGGGATATTCATTTTTTTTCGTTTTTATGATCGTGCTGACAGTAACAGCATTGTGTGATCGATATTGTGTGTCATTCGATATCGACTGACTATATTAATTTTGCGTAAGGAAACTGAAAGTTGCAGGACAAGGCTGTAAATCGGTCCTACAACTGTTTACTTGGCCACTTCTCATGTTGATGAATTGCGTTTCCATAAAATTGCTCCATTCGTCTCAGCTTCGCATCTGCTGTCCTTACAAATAGTTTTATGTGATCATTCCCCTTTAGTTCCTCCGGGCTGTTTCTCGTAGGTATATTAAGGTGGCCATTGTTTCCAGTGATTTTTTTAATAGTGAACAGTAATGGATCTAGTAAATGAGAAAAGTGAGAGGGGATGGACTACGAACAAAATAGGTATAGAGAATGTACGGTGTAGATGTTACACAGACATGTAAGGAAGAGTGCAGTATAGGAAACGACGGAGAATGCACCAGATTAGTCAACAGAGTAATGACTTAACTAAAATGCCCAGTCACATCGCATAGTCCACGAATTGATGCAGGTGATCAGACAGGATGCTTACGTACGTGTCAGCTGTCAGAGTCGTATCTAGACGTATCAAAGGTCTCATATCACTCCAACTGCACAAGCCCCCAACATGACGGGGTCTCCACCAGCTTGAACAGTCCCCTGCTGGCATGCAGGATCTATGAACTCATGAGGTTGTCTCCATACCTGTACACGTCCATCCGCTCGATACAATTTGAAACGAGACTCGTCGGACCAGGCAACATGTTTCCAGTTTCAGCAGTCCAATATCGGTGTTGACGGACCCAGGCGAGGCGAAAGCTATGTGTCATGCACTCACCAAGGGTACACGAGTTGGCCTTATGCTCCGAAAGCCCATATCGATGATTTTTCGTTGAATGGTTCGCACGCTGACACTTGTTGATGGCCCAGCACTGAAATCTGCAGCAGTTTGCGGAAAGGTTGCACGTCTGCCACGTTCAACACTTCTCTTCACTCGTCGTTGTAGGATGTATTTCCGGCCGCAGTGCTGTCGGAGATTCGATGTTTTATCGTATTCCTGATATTCACGGTACACTCGTGAAATGGTTGTACGGGAAAATCCCCACTTCATCGCTACCTCGGAGTTGTTGTGTCCCATCGAACGCGCGCCGACTGTAACGCTACGTTCAAACCCACTTAAATCTTGATAACCTGCCATTGTAGCAGCAGTAACCACCCGAACAACTGCACCAGATACCTGTTGTCTTATATAGGCGTTGCCGACCGCAGCGCCGTATTCTGCTTATTTACATATCTCTGTATTTGAATACGCATGGCTTAAATACTTAAATACTAAAATTCTTAGATACTGAAGCACATCCTTTCTGTACTGAACATTTCACTTCTAGAAAACCTCTTTATTAATGGAATTTACTTTCAAAAGTTTTTACTCTTTGAACTAACTTTGTATATTCATTTAATAGATTCTAGTAACTTTGCTTCGTTCTGACTGAATTTTACGTAATCAAACTTTCACTATAACACTTTGCAATAGTTAAGAAAAGTTTCTCATTATTTACACAAAAACAATTTAAATGGTGCCATTTTATACTATCTTGGCACTTCATAAGTCTGTAAAACAACATACTCAAATTAATCAAACGCCAGGAAGGAACCCTATATAGGTGTATGATTAGGATGAAATAACAGGGTGGACCAGTTTTTTTCTTTTTAAGTTCAAAGTACATACCGCACACTAAAAAAGCGGGGCTCGATCTTCAGCACATTTTAATTTTATTTGGAACATTCTGTAATAGCCAGACGTTAAACGAAGTCGTATTACTAAGTAGTCCAGCTTTGCATACTGTTAAATATTAGTCACGTAATTCGATTATCAAATGTACGTTAGTTCAACATACTGATAAATCTTGTTAATGTGCTACAGTTACCAGTGTAATAAGTATTCCATTACGTGCTGGTAAATGTACTTAAAAGAAACGTTGATTTTTCGCCGACTTTATATCGGACATTAATTATGCCGTATGTATACAGAGTCAGAGCATGAAGCAAAGATTCCAATGGTGTCCTAGAGCAGCCTTCTTGACGCTTGTTGGCAGCTTTTGGTCATACTCAGACGATGCACGTGGAAGAGTTGCGGGAAACCAATACGACGTGTATGTCCACATATTTAGCCGTCGCAGATGTCAACAACAAATCAATCCTCCACAGGGCATTGTGCATTCAGACCAGTATAGTGATACTCCGTCCCGAGTTCTTCATAATATTGACTTAATACAATAATAACTATTATTATTGATTCATGTAATGTAAATACACGAAACTCGGTGGATCTTCAGATATTTCCATGTATATCCGCATGCGTGTGTGCTTTAATGTGCACTGTAGTTAATTCTTCGCATATCTAAAGCCAAGCAAACCAGTACCCATGATGTTATCTAACGAATCTTCGCGGGGTTCGCCTCATCTGACGTATGGGAGCCGCAAAAATCTCATTAATGAATGCAATAAAAGAATTTGAATCATATCGTTCTGCCGTAAAGAAAAGAAGCAGAGAAAGTCACTAGAGAGCAATTTACGTCAGTTTGTCAGTAATTATATTCGCAACAGCACAATGTTTTAACGTCAGGAAATCAAACACGACAGAACAAGACAGCATTACTAAAGGTCGGATAGCATTAATATAGGGCGATTTCGTAAGAGCTATGAATACAGTTGTGGAATGAGGCGGACGGTGGTTAGCATTTGGACGACAAGTGCACGGCGCAGATGAGGGACGGACTCGAGAAGAAGCATTAATAACCCGGTGCCCCATTTAGACTGCTACGTCCAGAATTAAACCGGTGGCTGAAGCCGGGGTGACTAAAAAGACGTCTTCTGGTACGGATTTAGTACGGCGGTGCATAGCAGCGGCTGGCGTGCTCCCGGCTGGATCCAGATTTTTCCAGGCATTCGCGGTGTCTCCGGGAATAGCGACCTGGACCTTAAGGAGACATCCCTGTCCAAGCATCTCCTTATCATTTAAGATTGTAACCAATCATGCGTGTATGTTTTCACGGCACAGGAGAGCTATGGCTCGACATGGCTAGCCACTGCACTGAGGCGACGACAGTCACGAGACGCCTCCTGAAATCGTGTCAGACCCCCTCTTGCCCTGCATAGTGCGACAGCTGAACGTGGCATGGACTCAACAGGTCGTTTGAAGTCCCTGCACAAATGTTGAGCCACAGTGCCTCTACAGCTGTCCATAATTGCGAAAAAGTTGTCCGTGCACGATGTTGTGCACGATCTTCCATCTCCATTCTGTATCACAAATGTTCGATGGGATTCAAGTGGGGAAATCTGCATGGCCAAATCATTCGCTCGAATTGTCGAGAATGTACTTCAAAGGTAATCACGAACAGTTCTAATCCAGTGACGCAACATCATCCATGAATGGCCGCAAATGGTCTCCGAGTAGCTGAATACACTACTGGCCATTAAAATTGATACACCAAGAAGAAATGCAGATGATAAACGGATATTCATTGGGCAAATATATTATACTAGAAGTGACATGTAATTACATTTTCACGCAATTTGGGTGCATAGATCCTGAGAAATCAGTACCCAGAACAACCACCTCTGGTCGTAATAACGGCCTTGACACGCCTGGGCATTGAGTCAAACAGAGCTTGGATGGCGTGTACAACTACAGCTCCCCATGCATCTTCAACGCGATACCACAGTTCATCAAGAGTAGTGACTGGCGTATTGTGACGAGCCAGTTGCTCGGCCACCATTGACCAGACGTTTTCAGTTGGGGAGAGATCTTGAGAATGTGCTGGCCAGGGCAACAGTCGAACATATTCTGTATCCAGAAAGGCCTGTACAGGACCTGCCACATGCGGTCGTGCATTATCCTGCTGAAATGTAGGGTTTCGCAGGGATCGAATGAAGGATAGGGCCACGGGTCGTAACACATCTGAAATGTAACGTCCACTGTTCAAAGTGCCGTCAATGCGAACAAGAGGTGACCGAGACGTGTAACCAATGGCACCCCATACCATCACGCCGGGTATGGCGATGACGAATACACGCTTCCAATGTGCGTTCACTGCGATGTCGCAAAACACGGATGCGACCATCATGATGCTGTTAACAGAACCTGGATTCATCCGAAAAAATGACGTTTTGCCATTCGTGCACCCAGGTTCGTCGTTGAGTACACCATTGTAGGCGCTCCTGTCTGTGATGCAGCGTCAAGGGTGATCGCAGCAATGGTCTCCGAGCTGATAGTCCATGCTGCTGCAAGCGTCGTCGAACTGTTCGTGCAGATGTTTGTTGTCTTGCAAATGTCCTCATCTGTTGACTCAGGGATCGAGACGTGGCTGCACGATCCGTTACAGCCATGCGTATATGATGCCTGCCATCTCGACTGCTAGTGATACAAGAACGTTGAGCTCCAGCACGGCGTTCCGTGTTACCCTACTGAACCCACCGATTCCATATTCTGCTAACAGTCATTGGATCTCGACCGACGCGAGCAGCAATGTCGCGATACGATAATCCTCAATCGCGATAGGCTACAATCCGACCTTTATCAAAGTCGGAAACGTGATGGTACGCATTTCTCCTCCTTATACGAGGCATCACAACAACGTTTCATCAGTCAACGCCGATCGACTGCTGTTTGTGTATGATAAATCGGTTGGAAACTTTCCTTATGTCAGTACGTTGCAGGTGTCGCCACCGGCGCCAACCTTGTGTGAATGCTCTGAAAAGCTAATCATTTGCATATCACAGCATCTTCTTTCTGTCGGTTAAATTTCGCGTCTGTAGCACGTCATCTTCGTGGTGTAGCAATTTTAATGCCCAGTAGTCTATAACTATTTCCAGTCAGTAGTCGGTTCAGTTCAAGCAGAGGACCCAATTCTTTCCATGTAAACAGAGCCCACACCACATGGAGCCACCGTAAGTTTCCACAGTGCTTTGTTGACAATTTAAGTCCATGGCTTTGTGGGATCTGGACCACACTCGAACTCTACCATTAGTTCTTACCTTACCAACTGAAACCGGGACTCAGCTGATCAGGCCACTGTTTTCCGGTCGTCTAGGATCCAACCGATATGGTCACGAGTCCAGGAGAGGCGCTCCTGTCCATATGTTAGCAAAGGCATTGTCGTCGGTCGTCTGCTGTCACTGCCCATTCGGTAAATTTCGCCGCACTGTCCTAACAGATACGTTCGTCGTACGTCTCATAATGATTTCTGCAGTTATTTCACTCAGGGTTGTTTGTTTGTAGCACTGACTACGCAAAAAAAGCTGCTCTCGGTCGTTAAGTGAAGAGCGTCGGCTACTGCGTTGTTGGTTGGTTGATTTGGGGGTGGGGACCGAACAGCGAGGTCATCTGTCCCATCGGATTGGGGAAGGATTGGGAAGGAAATCAGCCGTGTCCTTTGAAAGGAACCATCCCGGCATTTGCCTAAAGCGATTTAGGGAAATCACGGAAAACATAATCAGGATGGCAGGAGACGGGTGCTGCGTTGTGCGTGGTGAGAGGTGTAGCCTGAAATTTTCTTGTCTCGGAATACTGAATTCCCTAACGATCACCGAAATGGAATGTCCGATGCGTGTAGCTCCAACTACTATTCGCGTCTGCTAATTCCCGTGGTGCGGTCACAATCATGTCGGAAACATTTGCACGAGTACAAATGACTGCTCTCTCAGTGCAGTGACCTATCATACGTTGTTTACGCGTTACTACCGCCATTCACATATGTGCATATCGCTATCCCACGACTTTTGTCATCTCAGTGTACAGTTAAATATGCCATGCAAGCGACTTGTCTCCTAATACATACAAAATGCTATTACTTGCAAGCATCAGTGACATCCTCGTCAATACAAAAAGTTTCGAGACTTGATTATAAAAAAAATAGAGAAAAGCGAAGATGGCGGTTTTAATGGTTTAAGTATTCTGCGTAGTCTCGCCGCCTTTGGGTACAACGCACAGAACGTTCTTACAAACAAGCGCAATTGTCAGGAGAGACCTTTCGGATGATGTTCGACTCGCACGCCACGTTGGCTTGAATGTCAGTTATTCGTCAGTGTGAATTCATGTACTTTATCGTTTTGTAATAAGTTAGTATTGATAACAAAAGTCTCGTCAGCCATGATGATGTCTTCCAGAAAAGAATTATCCCTGTTTTGTGTTTCAATCAAGTCGCAGCGGGCGCCCCTATGTCGCTCTCTTCGGGAATTTGCACACAATTTTCTCTTTTTCGAAACATTTTGGAGAACGTATTGTCAGTTGGTTTCGAAATGTCCTCCCACTGCGAATTTTGATATTACTTACCACTGCCAGCTCACATCTGACTAATCGGATGCACATCTGTTGTTTACAGTTGTCGGTTCAAGCTGCCACCGTAGTTACCTCGGCTGACGTCGCTTATAAACCAGGAATAAAATCAGCCTCCGAACTTATTAGACGGACGGTGTGAGTTCGGTGGTAGACCTTCGTTAAATGCACATTTTCCAGTTTTTGCGCTACATATTCTGTTATAAACAGCACGCACAACGTAGAGTTTCAGGCACAAATTAAACACCGGAACTACAGTCCATTCAGTTTCTATAACAAATCCGTCGAATAATTATTTCCTTCTCAGAGCAACAGATTTTTGTAATGTTTTACTTCAAATTAACATATCCAAATCAGAACAAATAAATGTTATTGCGCGCGCGGTAGAGCGCTGCAGCCTAGCAGTCATTTAGGCCGCAGTGTTACACGTGATGCCGCAGAAAGTGCCACAATTTCTTTTCTCTCCAAATCTTCACTACTTATCCATCTGCGCTTTAATTGTCAATGACTTCGGCAACACTGCATTTCAAAAACGTAATTTTTCCTGAACTACCCGTCAAAGTTTCGCTACCCTACATGGCTACACTCCAGATACCTTTGGACAAGACTGTTTAACACTTAACATATTCAGTGTTAACCAATTTCTCTTTTTTGGGAACTCATTCCTTCCATTTGTTGTTTATATCCAGTCTTCATCTTCCGCATCACGTTGTTCAAGTAGTGGAGGCAAACTAGACTGTAAACAATCAGTACTCGTGGTTGATCAGACTTGATTAGCTTCACCGCAGACATTTTTAATACTGCGAGTCATTCCTTTCCTCGACACGTTCCAACCAGACTGCCTTTTCAGACAATTCAGTTATACACTCATTTTGCAAGTTGAACGCACTCTTCAACGATAGAAGATTTGATGTATGGGTTTCCTGAGACCTAGCTCATTCGTATTAATCAGGCAATGCTGTCTCTATATCTTCATTTTTAGGTGTTTTCGAAATGTTTTCTCTGTTCCGAACATACTGCACTCAAACATTACCGTATTTTCAGTACTGTTTTTGGTTACCATCGACACTGGTTGAATCAGCATTATTGACAGTTTTGCGTTTTCCCCTTCTGTTTCTCATCAGCTGCCTTAAGCATCTGCCGTCTTCATTTTAATCGAAATAGCGATGTGTTTTCAATCCCGATTTTCCTGTCACTGCCCGAAAAAAAAAAAACCAATTAACAGGAAACATTTTGATACTAATTCACCGATTGCTACATACACTTCATTGACTTCGACACATCCATTATAGAACTCGAAAAGTTGTTTTGACGATGTCAGAGGTAAAACAGTAGTAGTAGCAAACTATTTACTATGTTCACTCTACAGTTAAAAAAGCCGATGAATACCGGTTGTGTCGCAACTGCAGATTGCAGACAGAATTGTTCTCTCCGCGTAAGGAAGTCTTTTGGTTTTATGCGAGTTTTGTTTCTCGTTCAAAGAATGAAAATGTATGAAATTACACAGTACTTTCCGGAATCGCAGTATTGTTTCAAGTTAACCAAACCATTTTCTGCTGTCTTCCACTTATTGGTTTGAAAGCTCCGAGCAAGACCAGTTTTGTGTTAGTATCCGAGTAATTCCGCAGCTGTCGCCTGCAGCGCGCGGATTTGCGGCGTCGGTGCTGACTGAATTCGCGAAGAAGCGGGGAACCAGGCTAGGTTTTGCGGTGGCCGAGCGATCGATGTACAAGCCTCGGCTACTGCGACATATGGCGTGCCGCAGACCCACGGCCCGTGGCCCTGAAAATGCAAGCGCAGTGCGGCGTGCGGCGAAGGTGCTGCCCCCTGCAACCTGCACAAGACCGCGAAAACTTTCCGCGAACTGCCGGCGCCCCTACCGGCGGAGGTGGCAGGGGCGAGAGTGGGGGGACGCCGCACAGTGGGAACAAGGCTTCGCCTGTGAGTGGGGGAGGGGGGGGGGGGGTGCACATTATTCGGCCGTAACGGAAATGCCGCCCATCCGGCGGAGTCCGCGCGCGCCAATTTTTTTGCGCGAGCGTCTTTTGTTTTCGTAAAACCGTGGCAACAAGAGAGTCACGTATTATTGTGGCGGTATAGTAGACAATTTCACAAGCATTAATGGTGACTGTCGAATAAATAACAGCTACTACAGTAAACAGCAAAAGAGTTTCGTTTATGTTAAAACAAAGATAAAACATTTCGTAACTAATCCAGATCTAATCAGCCTAATATCCAACGCTATCAGCCATCGCGATTTCCAAAATCTTAGCTGTATCATCAGGTGACATGTAGAGTTTTAGTTCGTCAGTATTGTTGCAAAGAATACAACGCCGCTTTTTTTAGCACTATAAATTAAAAAAAAGTGGAATTACTTTGACAACTATCGTTAAGGCAGGTGATGTAAACGCTGGTTAGCACACACGGAACTATTCACACAAGACGAAATTGCTCCATTTAATAAGACGCTTTACCGCTTCTACTGTAACCTATACAGTGCCACGACTAATTTTGTAATACAGTTGCCAGAACTATTTATTTGATACAAAGGATACCTGAACTACGTACTCTATAGCTGGAATAAACGCCAACCACGGTAATCCTGCAAAAAACAATATCGACATAGCCTATCTATTGTTTTCTTTTTTTATGTACCTAAGAGCAGATACGCACGCAACTGCATGCTTAACAAGCACGCATGCAGAAGTGTACTTGCGCAAGAATGCTTGAAAGTGTGCAGGATGACCTTCTGCAAGCATTAGGACCCCAGAAGAAGCTTAATGGTTGATCAACTTTCGATTACGCACGCTTGTGCAAGCGTTCAAGCGTGTGCATGCTTGAGCTTGTGTACGAAGAATATAGAGGTTCGTGTAAGCAGTGATACAATTTAATTTTTATTTGGCCCTGTTACATTGCATTCTGCACAAAGGTTGTACTGTAATGTAGGGCCGGCCAGAGTGGCCGAGCGGTTCTAGGCGCTGCAGTCTGGAACCACGCGACCGCTACGGTGGCAGGTTCGAATCCTTCCTCGGGCATGGATGTGTGTGATGTCCTTAGGTTAGTTAGGTTTAAGTAGTTCTAAGTTCTAGGGGACTGATGACCTCAGATGTTAAGTCCCATAGTTCTCAGAGCCATTTGAACCATTTTTGTAATGTAGGACAAGTCAAAAGAAGGGGGCAATACTGTAAGACGTTTTCTGTAGCGTGTCTACCACGAGTAGGTAATTGGTTGAGCTCGACGTTTTCTGGCAAACAAAGTGACGCTTTTACAAGCATGCTTGAGCCGTGTAGAATGCGAGTAATTTGTGCATGCTTGCACAAGCACGCTTACTCATCGGTGGCTCTCAAGCGTGCACTTGTACGTGTGGCAGCCTTTTTTTTTTAAAAAAAAAATATTGTGACTATTTCGGAAATTATCGCTTCCAGTTGACTAACCACACCAAACGATGTTACAAGGAATATATACGCCGACGAAGTTGGTTGGTTAGTCGGGGGGAGGGGGGGGGGGGAGGGACCAACCAACCAACAAAGTCGTCAGTCCCACCTGATTAGGGGAGGACGTGGAAGGAAGTCGGCCGTGCCCTGTCAAAGGAACCATCCCGCCATTTGCCTGAAGCGATTTAGGGACATCACGGAAAACCTAAATCAGGATAGCCGACCAAGTTCAAAGCCGGGAATAATTGAATGGGCTAGTTTAGTACAAATGCATTAGTGTAAGCAGACGAGAAAAAATCATGGGTGTGAGATCCAGTGATCATTGTAAATATTTTTATTCCACTCTTTGATCACAACATAAATTCCTTTGACGATGACCGATTTCAGTCAGTAATGACCACCTTCAGATCTACAATATAAAAAATATATACACCTAGTGTGTAGTCTATCTTTCAACACAATACAGCATTTCATATCACAATAGAGTATCATACAAACTGGGAAATGTACAGATAAAAGAAGGTAAAGCGTACCTGTTCTACACCATGTCCTAATGTGATAAGGCCGTAATGGCATCGTCAAAACATATAAATATACTCAGCACAGCATCGTCACATAAATCCAAAATATGATGTAAAATAGGCCACATCGTCCACAAGCCATTTTGCTATTGGCGTTATTGTACTAAACCTACTGGAGTGCAGTAGCTACCAGAAAACTGTTTGACTACATCCTTCATAGATGTCGCTACTGTGGGCTTAGATGTAGTCATCATTTACGTAAGACCCACAATCTGATAAAAACGCATTAGTTAAAATACATGTAGCAAACTTTTAAATTTTGGTAACTATTGTACAAAACAGTTGTGATAAAGTAGAAGACGAATACAGTTACCCATATAAAATTATTAAAAATAGAATATATAAAGAATTTAGGAATAATAAAGGAATTTATATTGTGATCAAAGACTGGAATAAAGAAACATTTGACAGTATTGGATCACTGTTCATATTCATACTCACATCGTATGTTCTGGCAAAATGTTGCACAAAAGAAGTAACCGTAGAAAATCGAGCGAGCGCGTCTGTACACATTAAAAATATTACAAAGTAACATTGGTGAAAGTTTCTTCCATTGACGTTTGTTTCTCCAGAGGAGCAGGCACCTGGACAGATTGTGATACAGATTGGACTTTAATCTAGTAACCAGGGCACGGAATTGTATCGACAGAACTTGCTTGCACTGTGCTTGGGCAAAACAGTTACAGAATCTACTATTGCAGCAGATAAAATCACAAATTAAATGCATTCACTCCACAATGATTGTATGTATTACTCATTACGCAATACGTTGGTTCTTAGATTTACATGGACGACACGTGTGCGCCTGTATTTGACCAGTGTCAATAATGGCTCAAAACAGAGTGTACCTGCAGCTAAGGCTACTGCAACACGTGCCAGAGGGATTGGAGTTTGGTTGGTTGATTTAAGGGGGAGGGGACCAAACAGCGAATCCTGCCTCGGGCATGGATGTGTGTGATGTCCTTAGGTTAGTTAGGTTTAAGTAGTTGTAAGTCTAGGGGACTGATGACCTCAGATGTTAAGTCCCATAGTGCTCAGAGCCATTTGAACCACTTGAACTTGGAGTTGGGAAAAACGCGACAGGAATTTTTTATGCCGGTCATACATAGCAACTTCCTAAGAACAGCAGTGGACAGTGTTTCGTTGGACAGCAATTTAGTCCTCGCACTATGTTTATTACTCGCTCATCGTCGAAATCATAGCCAGCAGAGGAAAAAGTGAATCCAGCATATACTAAGTTACAAGTCAACAAACGCAACGTTTGTTCTACATACCGCGAGTTACACTGAAGCGACAAAGAAACCAGTATAGGCATGAGTATTCAAATACAGATATATGTAAACAAGCAGAATACGGCGCTGCGGTCGCACCGCCTTTATAAGACAAGTGTCTGGCGCAGTTGTTAGGTCAGTTACTGCTGCTACAATGGCAGGTTATCAAGATTTAAGTAAGTTTGTACGTGGTGTTATAGTCTGCGGACGAGTTGTGGTTTGAACGTGGTGCTATAGTCGGCGCACGAGCGATGGGACATAGCATCTCAGAGGTAGCGATGAGGTGAGTCTTTTCCCAGACGACCATTTGACGAATGTACCGTGAAAATCAGGAATCCGATAAGATATCAAATCTCCGACATCGCTGCGGCCGGAAAAAGATCCTACAAGAACGGGACCAACGACGACACACAAGAGAATCGTTCAACGTGACAGAAGTGCAACCCTTCCGCAAATTGCTGCAGATTTCAGTGGTGAGCCATCAACAAGTGTCAGCGTGTGATCCATTCAATGTAACATCGTCGATGTGGGCTTTCGGAGCCGAAGGTCCACTCATGTACCCTTGATGACTACACGACACAAATCTGGGCCCATCAACACCGACATTGAACTGTTGATGAATGGAAACCCGTTGGCTGGTCGGACGAGTCTCGTTTCAAATTGTATCGAGTGAATCGACGTGTACGGGTATGGCGACAACCTCATGAATCCATGGACCCTGGATGTCAGCAGGGGACTGTTCAGGCTGGTGGAGGCTCTGTAACGGTGTGGGGCGTGTGCAGTTGGATTGATAGCGGACCCCTGATACGTCTAGATACGAATCTGACAGGCGACACGTGTGTTAGAATCCTGTCTGATCACCTACATACATTCGTGCCCATTCGGTATTCCAATGAAGTTGGGCAATTCCAGCAGGATAATGTGACATCCCACACGTCCAGAATTGGTACAGATTGGCTCCAGGAACAGTCTTCTAAATTTAAACACTTCCGCTGTCCACTAAAGCCCCAGACATGAACATTTTGAGCATGTCTGGGATGCCTTGCAGCGTGCTGTTCAGAAGAAATCTCCACACCCTCGTATTCTTACGGATTTATGGACAGCCCTGCAGTATTCATGGTGAGTTCCCTTCAGCACGACTTCAGGTGTTAGGCGAGTCCATTTCACGTCGCGTTGCGGCACTTCTGCATGCTCCCTACACGATGTTAGGCAAGTGTACCAGTTTCTTTGACTCTTTAGTGTATTTTTAGTAATATCAAATGTTAATTAATTCGAAAAACTGTTATCAACAGTGTGAACAGACATTGCTAAACCATATGCAGTGCTCACGGATTGTTCTAGTAGTTGTGGCCGGTGGCAATTACATTTACAGACACATTCATGTGGAAGGTCATGGACATTAACGAGGTTCATATTCATTGAAAGCAACTGATCTAGAGAGAAAAAAACACACAGTAAAAACAGTAAATCTTGCATAGTGCCTTCTTGACAACTTGGGTCCATGGCTTCGTGGGGCCTGCACCACACTCGAACCCTATCATCAGCTCTTACCAACTGAAATAGATACTCAACTTATCAGGCCAAGGTTTTTCAGTCGTGTAGGGTCTAACCGATAAGGTCACGAGATCAGGAGAGGCGCTGCAGGCGATGTCGTGCTGTTAGCAGAGGCACTCACGTCGGTCATCTTCTGCCATAGCCCATTAACGCCATGTTTCTCCGCCCTGTCCTAACTAAGGGATATGATCGTCGTACGTCTCACATTGATTTGTGTAGTTATGTCATGCAGTGATGCTCGACTGTCAGCACTGAAAACTCTACGCAACAACCGCTGCTCTCGGTCGTTCAGTGAAGGCCGTCGGCCACTGCGTTGTCCACGGTGAGAGGCAATGCCTGAAATGTGGCATTCTCGGCACACTCTTGACACTGCGGATCTCTGAGTATTGAATTCCCAAACGATTTCCGAAATACAAAGTCCAACTAACATTCCGCCTTCACAGTTCGTTAATTCCAGTCTTGCGGTCATAATCACGTCGGAAGCCTTTTCATTATGTGTCACCTGAGTACAAATGACAGCTCCGCCGACGCACTGCCCTTTTATACACTACTGGCCATTAAAATTGATACACCACGAAGATGACGTGCGCCAGACGTAAAATTTAACCGACAGGAAGAAGATGCTGTGATATGCAAATGATTAGCTTTTCAGAGCATTCACACAAGGTTTGCGCCGGTGGCGACACCTACAACGTGCTGAAATGAGGAAAGTTTCCAACCGATTTCTCATACACAAACAGCAGTTGACCGGCGTTGCCTGGTGAAACGTTGTTGCGATGCCTCGTGTAAGGAGGAGGAATGCGTACCATCACGTTTCCGACTTTGATAAAGGTCGGATTGTAGCCTATCGCGATTGCGGTTTATCGTATTGCGACATTGCTGCTCGCATTGACCGAGATCCAATGACTGTTAGCAGAATATGGAATCGGTGAGTTCAGGAGGGTAATGCGGAACGCCGGGCTGGATTCCAACGGCCTCGTGTCACTAGCAGTCGAGATGACAGGCATCTTATCTGCATGGCTGTAACGGATCGTGCAGCCACGTCTCGATCCCTGAGTCAAGACATGGGGACGTTTGCAAGACAACAACCATCTGCACGAACAGTTCAATGACGTTTGCAGCAGCATGGACTATCAGCTCGGAGACCATGGCTGCGGTTACTCTTGATGCTGCATCACAGACAGGAGCACCTGCGATGGTGAACTCGGCGACGAACCTGGGTGCACGAATCGCAAAACGCCATTTTTTCAGATGAATCCAGGTTCTGTTTACAGCATCATGATGGTCGCATCCGTGTTTGGCAACATCGCGATGAACGCACATTGGACGCGTGTATTCGTCATCGCCATACTGGCGTATCACACGACGTGATAGTATGGGGTGCCATTCGTTACACGTCTCGGTCACCTCTTGTTCGTATTGACGGCACTTTGAACAGAGGACGTTACATGTCAGACGGGTTACGACCCGTGGCTCTACCCTTCATTCGATTCCTGTGAAACCCTACATTTCAGCAGAATAATGCACGACCGCATATTGCAGGTCCTGTACAGGCCTTTCTGGATACAGAATATGTTCGACTGCTGCCCTTGCCAGCACATTATCCAGATCTCTCACCAATTGAAAACGTCTGGTCAATGGTGGCCGAGCAATTGGTTCATCACAATACGCTAGTCACAACTCTTGATGAACTGTGGTGTCGTATTGAAGCTGCATGGGCTGCTTTACCTGTACACGCCATCCAAGCTCTGACTCAATGTCCCGGTGTGTCAAGGTCGTTATTACGGCCAGAGGTTGTTGTTCTGGGTACTGATTTCTCAGGATCTATGCATCCAAATTGCGTGAAAATGCAATCACATGTCAGTTCTGGTATAATATATTTGTCCAATGAATACCCGTTTATCATCTGCATTTCTTCTTGGTGTAGCAATTTTAATGGCCAGTAGTGCACCTTGTGTTCGCGATACTACCGCCATCTGTATTCGTGTATATCGTTATCCGATGACTTCTGTCGCGTACATTTAATCTACGTCTGCATAGATACTCAGCAAACCACGGTACGGTGCGCGGCGGAGGGTATCCTGTACGGCTACTAGTCATTTCCTTTCCCGTTCCACCTCAAACAGAGCAAGGGAAGAACGACTCTACATGCATCCGTATGAGCCCCATTTCGTCGTATCTTTTCGTGGTTTTACGCGCAGTGCACTTTGGCAGCAGTAGAATCGTTCGGCAGTCAGTTTCAAATGCCGGGTCTAAATTTTCTCAACAGCGTTTCTCGAAAAGAACGTCACCTTCGTTCCAGGGATTCCCATTTGAATTCACGAAACATCTCCGTAACCTACCGGTAACAAATATAGCAGCCCGCCTCTGAATTGCTTCGATGTCTTCCTTCGATCCGACCTGGTACGGATCATAAACACACGAGCGGCACTCAAGAATAGGTCGCACCAGTGTCATATATATGAAGGGCTTATTTCAATAATGGTACAAGTCCATTGTTGTTCATTCTGAGATACAGAGTCCTAAAGTTAGAGTGCTGAAAAATCTGCAGTTGAGATACCAGAAATATTCAATCATATGGCTTCTTGCTGGATATGAACCTTTCTTTCTGTTTGTTTGGATCATTAATTTTAGAAGCATTATAGGCAGAAAAGTGGAGGTAATGGACTTGCACCACTACTGAACTAAGACCTTCATATAGTCTCCTTTACAGATAAACCACTACTTCCCATCCGCATTAGCTTACATTTTGTCACATTTAGTGCTAGTTTCCATTCATCACACCAACTGGAAATTTTGTCTATGTCGCCCTGTATCTTCCTACAGTCACTCAACTTCGACACCTTACCGCACACCACGGCATCGTCAGCAAACATCCACAGATTGCTGCCTAACCCGTCCGCTAAATCATTTATGTAAGTAGAGAACAGCAGCGGTCCTATCACACTTTCCTGGGGCACTCCTGTGTGCATTTATTGTAGCTACAACGTTCTGTGTGATTCACAATTATTTTTTAAAGTTACAACATTGAGGACATCTCCGTGAGAAGCACATCTGCGTTCGGAATTGGAGGCAACACAAGCAGAAAATTAGTCAGAAACCACATTGCAGACTGTTTCTGTCATGGATCATGCCTTCATCTACATCTACATCTATACTCCGCAAGCCACCCAACGGTGTGTGGCGGAGGGCACTTTACGTGCCACTGTCATTACCTCCCTTTCCTGTTCCACTCGCGTATGGTTTGCGGGAAGAATGACTGCCGTAAAGTCTCCGTGCGCGCTCGAATCTCTCTAATTTTACGTTCGTGATCTCCTCGGGAGCTACAAGTAGGGGGAAGCAATATATTCGATACCTCATCCAGAAACGCACCCTCTCGAAACCTGTACAGCAAGCTACACCGCGACGCAGAGCGCCTCTCTTGCAGAATCTGCCACTTGACTTTGCTGAACATCTCCGTAACGCTATCACGCTTACCAAATAACCCTGTGACGAAACGCGCCACTCTTCTTTGGATCTTCTCTATCCCCTCTGTCAACCCGACCTGATACGGATCCCACACCGATGAGCAATACTCAAGTATAGGTCGAACGAGTGTTTTGTAAGCCACCTCCTTTGTTGATGGACTACATTTTCTAAGGACTCTTCCTATGAATCTCAACCTGGCACCCGCCTTACCAACAATTAATTTTATATGATCATTCAACTTCAAATCGTTCCGCACGCATACTCCCAGATATTTTACAGAAGTAAGTGCTACCAGTGTTTGTTCCGCTGTCATATAATCATACAATAAAGAATCCTTCTTTTTATGTATTCGGAATACATTACATTTGTCTATGTTAAGGGTCAGTTGCCACTCCCTGCACCAAGTGCCTATCCGCTGCAGATTTTCCTGCATTTCGCTTCAATTTTCTAGTGCTGCAACTTCTCTGTATACTACAGCATCATCCGCGAAAAGCCGTATGGAACTTCCGACACTATCTACTAGGTCATTTATATATATTGTGAAAAGCAATGGTCCCATAACACTCCCCTGTGGCACGCCAGAGGTTACCTTAACATCAGTAGACGTCTCTCCATTGAGAACAACATGCTGTGTTCTGTTTGCTAAAAACTCTTCAATCCAGCCACACAGCTGGTCTGATATTACGTAGGCTCTTACTTTATCAGGCCACAGTGCGGAACTGTATCGACCGCCTTCCGGAAGTCAAGGCAAATGGCATCTACCTGGGAGCCTGTGTCTAATATTTTCTGGGTCTCATGAACAAATAAAGCGAGTTGGGTTTCACACGATCGCCGTTTCCGCAATCCATGTTGATTCCTACAGAGTAGACTCTGGTTTCCCAGAAATGACATGATACGCGAGCAAAAAACATGTTCTAAAATTCTACAACAGATCGATGTCAGAGATATCGGCCTATACTTTTGCGCATCTGCTCGACGACCCTTCTTGAAAACTGGAACTACCTGTGCTCTTTTCCAATCATTTGGAACCTTCCTTCCTCTAGAGACTTACGGTACACGGCTGTTAGAACGGGGGCAAGTTCTTTCGCGTACTCTGTGCAGAATCGAATTGGTATCCCGTCAGGTCCAGTGGACTTTCCTCTGTTGAGTGATTTCAGTTGCTTTCCTATTCCTTGGACACTTATTTCTATGTCAGCCATTTTTTAGTTCGTTCGAGGATTTAGAGAAGGAACTGTAGTGCGGTCTTCCTCTGTCAAACAGATTTGGGAAAGGGTGTTTAATATTTCAGCTTTACGCGTGTCATCCTCTGTTTCAATGCCATTTTCATCCCAGAGTGTCTGGATGTGCTGTAAGTGCTGGAAGGAGTAAATCCTAAATGGTTGTCCTAACTGGAAAATAAAGAACAACTTGCTTGTAAATATATGCGAAGTGACAATAAGTCTTTGTTATAGTTTTCGTACGTATCAACTTGATTTGTTTCTCCCCCTCTCACTTTCCACTTAATCCATGTTGCACAGCGATGCTGAAGTGATCGGGTCGGTAGTGCGCAACGGACTGGACGGCGAGTAAAAAACTGGTCGTGCGATCAGGGAACTGGAATTCCTGCTGCTCTCAGTCCTGGCCACCGTCACTTAGACGCTGCAGTTCTATACCTGCCGCATATTTTCCAGCTCTAATCCCGCTGGAAAAGTCGCACGTGCGGGTGTAGCTCCACCAGCTCCCCCGCCCCCCCTTCCATCCCCTCCCCACCCCTGTCCTCACAGCCATGCAATTTCTCCGTCAACGAGCACTGGCGTTATCGTTGCACACAGGTAAAGTTGCCTCACTCCAGCAGCCGTAAACAACTAGTCTTGCAGAGCTGCATGTCAAACAAAATTTTGGAGACTCTCAGGTCCACTGACAAGCTGTGTGATGTTTTTCTGGAGTATAGAGAGTGTTTCCGTAAGAGCGTGCAAAAATTTAACAGGACATACAGGATGCTCCACTGAACAATATGAGGTAGGGAACGTGGAGTCGGAGAAGCCAGCTGAAGGAGACAATAGGGACAAAATCACTTTACTGTGTACTTTTACTATTTACATTAGTTTCATTTAACTGCAAATGTTATCATGGACACAATGAACGTACCATTTGTACTGTATCTAACAAAATGTGCTGATACTGATAGTCAACAACATCAAAGCAAGCATGGCAGTGACGAACTAGATTCTGATACACACTGACAGATATACCTGGTGAGTTTCGAATCACATCACAGGCAGCTACAATTATGGCAACTAATTCCATTCCCGTATTCACTGGGGTCTCATGCACAAATGACATGAGATATCTCCACGGGAAATAATGAAGGGGTTCCAGCTCAGGTGAGCTCGCGGGCCATGGACTAGGACCTCCCATTCCAATCCAGCGACCAGGAAATACAGCACTGAGATGGAGGCGGACATCAACAGTGAAGTGAGGCGGTGCACCGTCGTGTCGTATCGTATTTATATTGTCGCATGACAGAACGTGCTATGAATCAACGATGTAACAGAGCCACCTTATGGACATGTAAAGTAAACAATACTTGCATCATGACTTTCAAGTAATCAGGCTCGTCCCCCTTTCTTCCTTGTAGGAAATAAAAGTTGTACTTGTAAATAAACAGCACAGTACATGTAAACTTGTACGCTTGTTAGATGTAAATAACCTGCAAAACAGTAACGCTAGACAAAGCGATAGACAAGTTTACTTCCATATCTCGAGCTGGCTTCTCCGACCCCAGGATCCCTACCTCAAATTGCTCAGTGGAGCATTCTCCATGCCCTCATACATTTTTGCACGCTCTTACGGAAACTCCCCGTATAAAATGTGAGAGCAAGAGAATATACGACAAGTGGCACGTTTTTACAGCACTTGATGCGGATTGTTATACAGAAATGCCCCGTGTAGAAACTATCATTTAAGATTACGAAACAGACCACACGACACTAAGATGGTTATCTTGGTGGTTGAGTAAGAAATGATGCACTGGAGTGGGGCGGGGCAGAGGGTCGATAACGCTAGTGTCTAGGGGAGGGGGATTGTAGGGGCAGGTCAGACACCACGTGGGCGCAAGTCACGCCACCTGGGGACCCAAGGTCACGGGACCGCAGAGGGCTCCACGCGCTCAGCGGATGAACTGGAGGCAGCCGATTGCCCGCCACTGTCCAGCCGTACCGTTCAGCCTCAGTTGGCAGCACTGTAGCGCCGGCAGATGTTCGAAACTTTGCACAATTGATGTGAACGACGAAAGTCAGGTTATGAGGGATAGTACATCTTGGAAAACGTCATAATACGGTATCGAAAGTAAGGGACTAGCAGTTGTAGAATTTATTCGCGATGGATGTTCTCGACAAGAACCGTGCGCGAGATTCCACACAGAGTTCAGAACTGAAAGAATAAGAGAAGCAGCGTAGAAGCATTTCAAAACATCAAGTTTAATACGTGCATATTATTACACATTCGATATCCTTTTATGGAGTAGAAAGAGTTGTCCATCAGATGTGACTTAAGGTTGCGTTTGAAGTTAATTTTGTACATCACTGGGCTATTTGGTCAAAAATATATGGCTGAATGGCTCACATGTTTCTGTGAGAGCAGGTTCCACAGCGGACACCACATACCAACTATCCTGAATGAATTTTCAAATTGCTGAGTAGTGACCGCTGGTATGAAACTTCGTGGCAGATTATAACTGGAACAGGACTCGAACCCAAGACCTTTACCTTTGGCGGGCAAGTGCCCTACTATTTGAATTGCCCACGCATGACTCACAGCCCGTCCTCACAGCTTTTTGCCAGCCGCCTTTTGGTGTGTGGCATAGGGTACTTGTGTACCACTGTCGCTTTCCCCTTTCCCTTTTCCAGTCGCGAATGGTTAGCGGGAAGAACGATTGCCGGTAAACCTCCGTGTGTGCTCGAATCCCTCTACTTTTATCTCCATGGACTTCTCCGTCCGCAGCTCGTGGTCGTGCGGTAGCGTTCTCGCTTCCCGCGCCCGGATTCCCGGGTTCGATTCCCGGCGGGGTCAGGGATTTTCTCTGCCTCGTGATGACTGGGTGTTGTGTGAAGTCCTTAGGTTAGTTAGGTTTAAGTAGTTCTAAGTTCTAGGGGACTGATGACCATAGATGTTAAGTTCCATAGTGCTCAGAGCCATTTTTTTGGGCTTCTCGCGACATCTTGACACTTCTAGGAACAAATCTCCGACATAGCTGCGGACGGAAAAAGATACTGTAAGAACGGGACCAACGGCGACTGAAGAGAATTGTTCAACCTGACAGAATGAACCCTTCCGCAAATTGCTGCAGAATTCAATACAGGGCCATCAGCAAGTGTCAGCGTGCGAACCATTCAATGAAACATCATCTATGTGGGCTTTTGGAGCTGGAGGCCCGCTCGTGTACCCTTGATGACTGCACGACACAAAGCTTTATTTCTCGCCTGGGCCTGTGAACGCGGACATTGGACTGTTGATAACTGGAAACGTGTTGCCTGGTCGGACGAGTCTCGTTTCAAATTGCATCAAGTGGATGGACGTGTACGGTTATGGGGACAGTCTCATGAATCCATGCACCCTGCATGTCAGCGGGAGACTGTACAAGCTGGTGGAGGCTCTGTAATGGTGTCGGGCGTGTGCACTAAGAGTGATACGGGACCCCTGATACGTCTAGATTCGACTCTGGCGGGTGACACGAACGTAAGCATCCTGTCTGATCCCCTGCATCCATTGATGTGCATCTGCATTCCGATGGACTCGGGCAATTCCACCGGGGAAATGCGACACCCCACACGTCCAGTATTGCTGCAGATTGGCTCCAGGAACACTCTTCTGAGTTTAAATACTTCCGCTGGCCTCCAAAAAAAAAAATTATTTCGCATATCTGGGATGCTGTTCAAAAGAGGTCTCCACCTCCTCGTACTCTTACGGATTTATGGACAGCCCCACAGGATTCATGGCGTCAGTTCCCTCCAGCACTACGTCAGACATTGGTCGAATCCATGCCACGTCGTGATGCGGCACTTCTGCTTGTTCTGGGAGGCCCTACACGATATTAGGCACGTGTACCAGTTTCTTTGACTCTTCAGAGTATTTGTTTATGCTGAGTGTCAATTGCCACTACCTCACCAAGCGTCGATCCACTGCAGGTCTTTCTGCAATTCGCTACAATTTTCTAGCGCTGCGATTTCTCTGTATAAAACTGTATCAACCGCGAAAAGCACCATGGAAGTTCCAATGTTGTCTATTATGTCATACACATATTGCGGAAAGTACTATACCTGTAACACTCCCTTAGAGTACGCCCGAAGTTACTCTTGTGTCCGAAAACTTTTATCCAATGCTATGTTCTGCTTGTTAGTTTATTTGCTGGGAATATATATAAATATAACAATTTTTAGAAGGCAGTACATGTCGTCCTTGTTTTATCCCGTGTATCTAATGTCATGTTTAATTGCCAAACGATTACAAAAAACTAGTTTCCTCGCTCAATGGAGCTGTTTCACTGTTGCATAATTTTCAATAAAATTTTACTATCTATGCATGTTCTTTTTTCTCATCTTGGGTATTGTAAAATGTACGAATTTTTAGTTTCAAAGATTTTCTCTTCTGTGAGAAGGGAAAATATCGAGTTCTAGTGCGAACGTTGCAACGTGTCACGAATGCAAAGCAAAGTAATTAAATTAATTTTAAGAAAACACAAAGTGCAAAATTTGCTACTGTAATGTGAATGAGCACACACTGCACTGACTGTGAATGCCACCATTTGAGATGCACTGCGGAATGTTATGACGTTTCGTTCCGTGGAGTCCAGACTTAACCAGAGTTGAAGCCATCGCCATCGAAGACACTGGCTGGAGGAAGCCGTAGGATAGACTATTGATACTATTTGTTTATTAATTTGTTTAGTGCCAGCAGAGTCCACAGAATAGCATAAAAACATTTGCTTTAAAGGATGCATCGTTCATCGAGACAGATATGGTGAAGACGCTGGGAGGAGGGAGGCTCAGGTCGCCATTAAGTTTCACTGTCGAATCCTTAAACAGTTGAATGTAAATGCTGCAACGGTTCCGGCAAGAGCGATTTCTTTCGCAACTCTTGTGCGTCCATCTCACAATGACAGAATTTCCTCGGGACTCCCTTCAAAGGAAATTTACTCCACAACAGGAGATGGAGTGATTGAACAAGAACATTTCTTCTTACGGTACTCAGACGCTGTCAAGAGTATAATCGCTGTACCTACCAACAAATTCAGTGTGCTCTTGGTATTGGATCAGCAGTTTTCTCGTACCGAATCTTCGGCTTAGAAAACTTTTTGATCGGTGGACACCACACGGTCAAAATCGGGAATAAACAGCTAAGTGATGCAAGTCCTATCAGCAGATTGATAAGATCTAATTCTGACAGCTCAAAATCGACATCCAACATCACAACTAGTGGCGGAAATTGGCTTTAACGTTCTTAGTCAGAAACGAAGTTGTGTTCGTTTATCGAAATCCTCCCAGATGATTCCGTTGCGGTTAAACAATATACAGCAAAGAATGTCGGGAAAGAATGATACAGTATCTGTTTTCTTAGTTACAACTTGGTACAACATATTACTCACACACTGTAGATGCGTGGTGTTGCAGTGCGCATTTGGAATATGTGGAACCAGTGAACAGAGAAGTGTTAACGAAAATTTGTTCTACCACAATAACAGGCCGAACTCAGGGTGGCCAAAATATGAGCATTTTCTGATGAGCTCTAAATCCAAAAATTTCCGCATGTACCTACAGGTCCAAGTGTAATCTCAGGTCATTTCTTTCTCTTCTCAAAAGTGAAAGAAATACTTGTGGGCATCAGTTTTCGTTCCTCGAACTATTTGCGTCTGATTAAGAAGTGTTCGCAAACATCTTTCCCTAATACTCAAACAGTGGATCATCCACCACGTGATTTGAGAGACTGCACCAACGCGTATATCCTGAAGGGGAATAATGAGAGATTGCATGATATAATTTTAAGATAGAGGTATTTATATGTATTTTAACGCAACTGTCAGCACAAAGCATTGTGAGCGGTAAGATGCAATTATTGGTGGAAGAAATCATTGGGCGGACTTGGGATTTAAAGTCTAATAACTGTTCATCCACACGACCACGGTAATGTGTTCTTAACGCTTCCCATGACCCTCTAATCGACGCCTGTCTCTCATTGCAGCTTCAAATTCTACATTACGGGTTCACTCCATGCATTTATTTCTATAATTCATCTATTCTTCATTTAACTTTATCGTAGCGACCACAATCAAACCTCCCTTATTTTTACTGGTAGCAACTATTAGTGCAGAAGCCTGCCTATTCATGCATTATTAACTTCATAGATGAGGCATGCTTCACAACTATCCCTGTTCATTGATTTCCATTGTTTTTTCAGAATAGGGAGTATCTATAACTGAAGCTTTCGCAAAATATATCTATGTCAAATCTTCCAGAAGAGCTTTACGTGAGGTGATTCTGGCTATGACTGTTGGTGAAAGTAACTGTTTCAAATGGCGAAGTTAAAGTAAATCAGCATCTCGCCCTTGCTTACAAGTAAAAGATGTATTTTTTCTCCCATATGAAAACAATATAGGCGTTTACAGCAATCAAAGAATTCTCATATTATTATTAACGAAAATTAATTCCTGTACAGCCTAACTTACGAATATTTACGAAATTTGACCAGCGCATTTGTTCCGTCTTGAATTCATTATTCTGTTCGAGATTTTTCTGTCTCTCTCTTTGCAGTCGCTTAGCGCTATCGATGCACCTTTGGAAGTGAGAACAAATTAATTAATCTAATAGTCAAACTCTTGTAAGTTATTAGTATTTTATATCCGAATCTAAAGTACTGATTCCAATCTGACTAACGTATCTCGCCAAAGGTTTCCTTGCACGTCGTAATTGTCATGATTGCCAGATTCAGCTTTCGTGAATAACCAAAAGTTCTTGAAACATTCAAGACGGGGAAACAACATTCAAGAAAGCAAACATACATATCACGACTACTGAATGAGGTAAAATAACTATGCGTTATAAGGTACAGTGTTTCATGCAGGGACACTCTTCGGATGAGAGATCTGCTTTCTAATAAAGCGAAAATATTCAATCGAATACAAATTTGGACTTTCACGAATGACAGGATTTCGCTGCTCCAAGTTTGTCAGTGATAATTAAGTCATAAAAACGAACGGTTCATGGTTAAACTCAAAAACAAAAAAGTCTTTTTTTTTCATATAAGGCGTTCCTTCTATCTATTTGACTACGTAAATCGGATAGCTAAAATAAAAATGTACTTTTCTAAATTCTCCGCAAAATTTTGCAGGAGGGGGTTCTACCAACTAATGCACAAAGAAGGGTAACAATACAGATGAAACGTAATTTTACTCAACTCCAATTGTAAATCAATTTGATGCGCATTCGTTCACTTGCTACTAAAATAAACTGGTGGCTTACCTAATTATGGCTTTTCTAACGATTCACACGAATCCGCTAATGAATGTACTTCACACAAAAAGGTTTCACCGAGTCCATATTTCAAAAGACGGTGTGGTGACTACCTCACTAAAAGTGTTGATTCATGTTTTTACTGGGTTATCACTAAATATTGTTTTCGTGCACACGTGTAACTTAATGCGCATCTTTTTCGCATGGCAGTCTCCAGCTATGACATGCTTCTTACTAATTAATTGTTCCATGGAAAACGGTCCCATGCATTTAACTGTCACAGAGCTTTATCTATACTTGTTCTGTTACGAACTTTATGTGAGACCGCCCCTGCGTACAACTGCTCCACATCACCGACGACTAAATGCAAGATATCTATTTACGCTCTGCAGTCGGGAAACAGCGCACTAGCGCAGTTGCAGGGTCACTAGAACACCGCAGTTGCAGGGTTGGTAGGACGACCTGCAGGGTTCGCCAAGGAATGGAATATTCCACTCGCCGATACGCCAAGCCCCTCAGTACGCCCACCACCGCTACTCCCAACATGTTATATTCCACCCTCTCGTGAATGCATTACGAGAATTTATTGCGTGGATCGAATAGCATTCCTGGTCCTTATTATTTTATGTATTTCCTTTCCAGCTTCTTCCTCACTTCGCTTCAGTGCCTTCTGGCATACTTCAGAAACTCATATGAAGACGATAAAAAGAGATAAGAAGAACAGCAAATAACAAAAGCACAAGGCGCATGACTGTGTTTTAGACCTCACGTTATCAGAGTTCCGGTGATGTGTCGGAAATATCTTGAAAGCAAAATTTGTACCGGTACCGCAGTTTTGAAATTGTTATCACAGATGTCTGCTTATAAACATGAGGCAGAGAAATAATATAATGTTTTTATTAGACGCGATAAATAATAAGACATATTTTACTATCCGTCGTAACGATTCTCCAATGGAAAACAGATTCTCTGATTACAGTAATTTTTTGTCATAAGTATTGGGAAAGCGAACAAGCTATCAAAAGGTGCTGTACAGTACAAGGGGACGTACCTTGTGCCCTGCACTTCATAGTAGTTTGCAGAGTATAAATGCAGATGTAGATGTAGACCAATTGAAATTTTCTGTACCAGTTGGAAGTCTGAACAGGTTCAAGAGCCGAAAAGACAGCAGACACGAGAAAAACTATGTTATGATTCAGAGTGTAAACCATAGAAGATAGATGAAATCAAAATGACACACAGGCATGTCTTAGTTGAGACATTGATGTGAATAGGAGAACACTCTTTCATTCTCATCTACAAGACAAACACCAGATTCGTTCAATGACAGACGTAAAAGTAAATGTTAAGTTCTGAGTGGTGGTAAAGTACAGACGATATGACACTGAGGGTCATAGCGTCTTGTAACAGCACGTGCACGTGTGAATAACGTAGTCATTGAGATAGAGAACCCGATACATGATACCATGCTTTTAAATAAATGCTTTAGAATTATGTACGTTAAAGAATCCTTCATTTATGAAAACTAGGTTATTGTTGCACATTGACAGTAATCCTGTACTATAGCCTTGAAGTAGTACTAATTAATTATTCTCCATTGTTACATGACAGAGTCACCTGTATTATAGCGGAAAAAGATATATTTAATTTAGTGATGAACCAGTCATGTCAGGATAGTCGTGCTTACAGTTATTTGTTTCTTCTGTTGCAGGTGCTTTCCTGATACCCTTTGCCGTAATGCTTGTTCTGGAAGGGATACCTCTTTTCCTGATTGAACTGGGCATTGGACAACGCATGCGGCTGGGATCCATGGGCGTCTGGAACACAATACACCCTTGGCTGGGAGGAATTGGCATTGCTAGTGGAATAGTCACGTTCTTGATCTCGTTGTACTATAACGTCATCATCACTTGGTGCTTCTATTACCTGTTCAACTCATTTCAGGTAGGAAGATCCCACCTAATTTCTGTCATATGAATTTTTTTTCCTTCAGTATTCTCTTATGGGTATAAATATGTTAGAAACCTTACTTTTCCATTGGAACATGGATTTGTACAATATGAAACGTTACTCTTCGAAGAAATAAATCTACACATTCCCTTATCCTAACGAAATTTTCAGAAATATATAAATTTGATTCTGCATTTCGAGCTGCATTGTGGAACATAAAAATGATAAATACTGATAAAGAAACTGTTCAGTCTCACAGTAGTAAACACGAAATCGACAACAGAGAAATTTTTGGGGTAGTTTAACCCTTCATCAGATAGAAACTTATAACTGAATCCTTCTAATAGATGTCATCAAAAATCCCAGTTCACGCATATATACACTCTCTATCAGACTACTTTCATTAGAGGACACTACAGCTACCCAGCAATTGCTTGGTATAGTTGCAGTAAGTGGTGGTCATGACAAGATGCCTAACAATAGCAAATACTTTCGTTCATTCATAGATTTAGAAAAGAAACAGAACCTTCTGGAGTGTGAAACAAGTCAAGGTATAGATACAAAAAGACAAGAACATTGATCAGATAACTACTTGGCACACATTGTTTGTAAGTCCACTCACTACAGCAACAGACAGACTTGCCGCCTTTGAGGGAGGATGTTCACAATGAAACAGGTAGCAGTGACCATGATGCACCTGTAGCAACATGATTACCAAAGCATGAACAGTAACTAAAAAAATTAATTTTATTCTTGACAAAAATAGATAAGCCAGCAGTAATGCCTTAAATCTAGGAGGAACTCAAGCATTTAGCTCTGGCAGGAGCCTGTAAGGAACTGTGTCTCTAGTTTAGAAGTACGAGGGTGGTTTGAAAAGTTCTCTAAACGGAAATGAAAAAAAAAGTACTTACATCACTGATACTTTTTTTATTTTTCAATGTAGTCCTCCTGTAGGTTAATGCACTTGGTCCAACGATGTTCCAGTGCCTTGATCCCATCTCGAAAATGAGTTTCCTCCGGGCCTGCAAAATAGTTGTCAACTATGGCTATCAGTTCTTCATTTGAAGTGAATCTTCATCCCCAACAAAAGTTTTCAGTTTTGGGAAGAGATGGAAGTCTGACGGAACCATATTAGGTGAATAAGGTGGGTGTGGCAACAATGCATACCTTAATTTTGCCATGGCGATGGCACGTGTGTGTGGGCGCGCATTGTCTTGATGGAAGGTGACTTTCTTCCTTGCCCAGGATGTTAGCATAGTATTCTCCAGTAATTTTTTGCTCAGTGGGGAGATAATCTACAAACAGAAACTGATGCCATGACCTTTCCTGCTGAAGGAATTGTCTTTGCTTTCTTTGGTGGCGGAGAATCAGCATGTTTCCACTGCTTTGACTGTTGTTTTGTCTCTGGAGTATAGTAGTGCACACAAGTTTCTTCAGTGGTCACAAACCATCGCAAAAAATCTTGTTCATTTCTCCTAAAATAGGCCAAACATTGTTCCGATATGTCCATTGTCATGCGTTTTTGATCCAGCATCAAGAGTCATGGCACCCATTTACATATCATTTTTTCATTTCTAATTCTTCAGTTAAAATATGATATACCCTTCTGGATGACATCTGGCAAGCGTGAGCAGTTTCACGCACTTTCAATTGGTGATTCTTCATGACCATTTTGTGCACTTTTGCAATGATTTATGGAGTAGTGACACATCTTGGCCAACAACTGCATGGATCATCATCTAAGCTCTCCTGACCAAATTTAAATTCAATTGTCCACTCGGCAACAGTTGAATATTAAGGAGCAGAGTCCCCCAGTGTAGTCTGGTAATTGGCATGAATGTATTTTGCTTTCATACCTTTCTTTACAAAGTACTTAATCACTGCTCAAATCCCGATTTTTTTTTTTTTTTTCCATCTTCACAAATCATTATGCGGGAACAACAACAGAGCCACACCACCACCACAGCTCTCTTCCAAGAACACTGACGTGGCATGTGTTTATAGGGAATAGTCCAATGAATATCACATGAACAACTCGTTGCGCTAGTGCTGACCTCCCATGGTGATTCCGAGAACTTTCCAAACCACCCTCGTGTATTTGATCAATTATTGGATAGATATGTACCTAGTAGAACAGCTCATGATGGGTTGTACCTCTGTAGTAACAGGCTCTGTAAAGGAACTTCTCAAGAAGCAGTGACTAGTGCACAATATGTGTAAAAAAAAAAAAAAAAAAAAAAAAAAGCATAGGACTATAGACAGATATACACTGAATGAAACACATTTGGATGTTGAAAGAGCAATGCATGAACCCAGAATGAGATTTTCACTCTGCAGTGGAGTGTGCGCTGATATGAATCTGCCAGGAAGTTTCAATGCATTAACCCTTCGATTACTGCCATAGTAGAGCCTTGTCAAAAGACCTCTAAAAAAAAGTAATTCATATGTTTATCTACAAAGAAGATTCAGAAATACTGCACCAATGTAACTGTTGCACCACCACAAAGATGAGTGTTGTTGATATTAATGTCAGAGGGATTGAGAAATAATTGAAATTGCTAAAACAGACAAAAGTTACGGGGCTGATGGAGTCTCTGTGAGGTTCTACACAGAATTTGCAGCTGAGTTAGCCTCTCTCTTTAACCTTAATATGCTGTGGATCCCTCAAACTAAAAGCTATGTGCAGTTGTTGGAAGAAGGTACAGGGCAAGGAGAATGGTACTAGAAATGATCCACAAAAACTACCGCCTGGAACCATTTACATCCATGTATTGTAGAATCTTAGAACATAATCCAAGATGAAATGTAATGAAATATATTGAACCAAATGACCTCCACCAGCATTGAATCTGAAAACATTGGATTTGCCAGACCCAGCTGCACTGTTCTCACATGACAACCTGGAAACCAAGGCTGAAAGCAATCAGGCGGAAGCAATATTTATTGACTTCTAAATCACTTTTGGCTCAGTGCCACACCAATCAAAAGTATGATCATATGGTGTTTCAAACAGAATTTGTGATTGGACTGATAACACTGTTCTACAAAAAAAACTTTTGTTCTATTTCTGATAAAAAATATTGTGATCCTAGTTGTATTTTGCATGCTGAATTGAAAACTGGTTTTGGTTTTTTTCTGTCAGGGATAGTTTATGAGTAATCACAATTTTATTTCTCTTTTCAGTTTCTGATACAGTGCAGCAAACGTGAGGTGAAATTCGACAAACAAATGCACATCTTTATGATGTTATAAGTTCATCACATTAATGGAGGGTGGGATCTAACATATAACACAGTAACCTTTGTGTATACACTTTGAAGCATTTATTTGACATGAGAAATTTCAGAAAATTGACAAACAATAAGCCACTGCCTTGTATTGGACATCACTTTTTTTCTCTTGTATTGTGAATCTTTCTTCTTTCGAATGATATTCCAGCAATAATCTGCTAACATAGAAGGTACCCACTTCCCTTCATAGTGCCTTTCTATGGTAGAAATGTCTTTATGGAATCTTTCCCCATGTTCATCCGATACGTCACCACAACTCTCTGTGAAGTAGTCCAGATGAGAGTCCATCATATGTACTTTCAAAGACATATTGCACCCCAAATCCTGATATGCTTTGATCATGTCCTTCACCATTTCTTTGTCGTTAGTAGCTCTTCTTCTTCCGAGGAAGTTTTCCGACACCATCTTGAAACAGTCCCATGCGGTTTTTTCTTTATCAGTTAAACATGCTTCAAAATTTGCATCTTTCTGCAGCTCCCTGATTTGTGGGCCCACAAATACACCTTCCTTTATTTTTGCAGCTGAAAGTCGGGGGAATTTGGTAGCTAGATATGCAAACCCACAGCCTCTTTGATCCATGGCCTTCACGAATTGTTACATCAGGCCAAGTTGGATGTGAAGCGGTGGAAGTAGTATATATTCAGGAGCTACCAGACTTTCACGTTGCACATTCTTTTTGCCAACTTTCCATCTTCGCCTAGGCCATTTCTTTTTCACGTAGTGTGAATTTCGGTCTCGACTATCCCACTCGCAAAGAAAACAGGCATACTTTGTGTAGCCTTGTTGCATTCCCAGTACCATAGCAATTACCTTGAAATCTGCACATATTTTCCATTTGTGTTCATTGTATTTTAATGAATTTAGCATCCTTTGTACAAATTCGTAATTCTCTTTTGTCAAACTAGTATAAGCTACTGGAACAGAGGCTATTTTATTTCCGTTATGGAGCAAAACACCCTTCAGACTTGTTTTTGATGCATCTATGAAAAGTCTCCACTCCTGTGAAATATAAGTGAAGTTCAGCACTTTCATCAGGCCAGCAATGTCATTGCAAAATGTCAGTGCTTCGCCAGTTGAAAAATAAGAAATAAAGGCATGTTCTCTGTGCCTGAACACACTGATTTTAGTACTTTGGTGCAGTAGATTATACTCTTGTAATCTTGAACCAAGCAGCTGCGCCTTTTGTTTACTTAGTCCTAGATCACGTACTAAATCATTAAAATCTGCCTGTGTTAACAAATGTGGTGATGACTCACTTGTGCAGTGATATAAAGAATCATCATCTGTGATTTCTTCAGTACTACTTATTTCAGTGTCACTTGAAATTTGACCTAGAGCTCTTGAAGGTACTGGAACGTTGTCGGAATGCTGCAATGGCATTCTCGCTGAAGGCAGATCTGGGTGAACAATGTGCCTCTTCGACTTTTTGTTTGTAAAACTCTGAATTTTTGTTAGACAGAAATAACAATCAGTAACATGCTCCTTAGGCTCCCTCCACACCATGGGAACAGCAAACAATGCCACATTCTCTTTACCTTTCCACCACTGAATTAGTTTGCAGTAACATGTAGCACAGCAGAAATGTGGTCCCCATTCTTTATCTTGGTCTCCTACCTCTACTCCAAAGTAATGTTTGTATGCTTTCTTTATGACTGAAGAAATTTTCTTTCTATTTCTGGCAAAAGTGAACTTCCCACAGATGTAGCAGAAGTTGACCGGCTTATATCGACATCCACGATGACGTGGCATTTCTGCAAATTTAAAAATACCACTTTGGTAATACACCTGTATTAAATTAATAGTAGGGAACTAGAGGAACGCTGATGTGTAAAAACAAGCAGTCGTTTTACCTTCAGCACCAGGCTCAATCAGTTTACACGCAGGAACTAAAAAATTCAACCGTGCTCGGAAATATGACAGACATTTACTTGTCAGCCAAAACACCCATTCATTAAGACTGACACAAATTGTGGCTAACACCACCGTTGTAAACTCGATGCACCTGCCCCTAGGAGGCCTGAAGCTTTACTGCCTAGGCAGCGACTGGCTGTCACCGTTCGAGTTAATGAGATGTTTCAGGTGGTCTTAATGACATAGGTGTGGCAGGGGATAACCTAATGATGTCTGATTCTTCCCACCTGCTGTTGCACAAGAAATTATCATGTTCTATCATTACTGAATGCGGCAACATACCCGTATTTCTCTATAACGTCTCTGTGTTTGCCATGAATTGTGTGAATATACATATGTATACATATTAAATAAAAAATATCCCTGACAACGATATTTTGTTTACATATTTGAATTTCCCACAGTAAAATGGTCTAGAAGCACATACTTTAATATCAGAAATAGAACCCATGTCGAACAGTGTAATTTCTTGGTAGGGAAGGTGAAGCTTGTTACCTTGGGTGGAGAGAGATTTACAGATGTAGAAGTAACCTCAGGTGCATCCCAGAAAAGTGTCTTGAGACCCTCACTGTTTGAATTGTATGTTAATGAGCCGACAGACAATGTTAACAGAAACCTCAGATGTTTTGCAGATGATGCTGTTATCTGCAGTGAATGACTATCTGGAAAAAGCTGCACAAATATTCAGTTAGATCTCAGTACGATTTAAGAGTAGTGCAAAGATGCCAATGTACTTTAAACATCCACCAATGTAAAATTGTGTGCTTACCAAAATGAAGAACATAGTATTCCATGACTACAATATCACTGACTCACAATCGAAACTGATTGACTCATATAAATACCTGGCTGTAATGATTTGTAGGATGAAATGAAACAATCACAAAGTCTCAATCATAGATAAAGCAGGCAGTACACTTTGGTTCATCCTTGGGATGCTAGGAAAATGCAACCCATTTACAAAGATGATTCCTTATAAAATTCTCGTACAACTCATCCTAAATGATTGCACAAGTGTGTGGGTCTGCATAGCAAATAGATATATACAGTGAAGAGCAGCACAAATGGACACAGGTTTGTTTGACTCATGGAGATACTGGAAAAATTGAACTGGCAGACACTTAAAGACGTGAGGAATCTAGGACTGTGTAACTCGCCTACATATTCCTACCATTAAGGACTGCAAAGACTAAATTAGACTGATTACAGCATACACAGAGGATTCTAAGCAATTATTATTATTATTATTTTATTATTTGTTGACCATCCAATTTATCGTATGCGGTCATATGAGATTTGTCATGTTTTGATACAGAAAAAAATTAATAAAATTGCCTTATGTAATAGTGCCTAAGAACAAATCTTAAGTTTATAAACCAAACACATTAAATTTTATTTGATGTAAATTGTAACAGTGCTGTAATTGGGTAGAAACAAGAAACAGTTAGCAGAATGAATTTCCACTCTGCATTGTAGTATGTGCTGATGTGAAACTTCCTGGCAGCTTAGACAGATTAAAACTCTGTGACCAGAACTTGAACTCAGAACTGTTGAGTCTCAGTCTGGCACACAGTTTTAATCCAACAGGAAGTTTCATATCAGTGCACACTCTGCTGCAGATTAAAAATTCATTCTGGAAAAATTCCCCAGGCAGATGAGGAACTGGTGGAAGTAAAGCTTTGAGGACAGGCCGTGAGCTGCGCTTGGGGTACCTCAGTTGCTAGAGCACTTACCCATGAAAGACGAAAGTTTCGAGTTTGAGTGTCAGTCTGGCACAAAGTTTTAATCTCCCAGGAAGTTTCAAGAAACGATTAATTTAATATTCTGTACTGTTGGGGCAAATTATACTGAACACTATCTCATGTAATGTCAGTGACATTGCCGTAAGGAGCACTTGATAATAGCACTGCTACTTATGAACACCCAACTTCTTTAGTAACTCTGTACATCAGCCCTGTGACACATGGCTACATGTAACTTGAATTATGGGACAGATATACTGACATTCTGAGAATCCATGTATCCACTAACACTAAAAATTTCCACTTATTAACATTTTTAAGCTCCTTTTTAAAACTGAACAACTTTAGAAGTGCTATATAAAGAATTTTGGGATGATATATGATACTGGTATTTCTTATGTAGTTTTGTTGTTGTTGTGGTCTTCAGTCCAGAGAGTGGTTTGACACAGCTCTCCATGCTACTCTATCCTGTGCAAGCTGCTTCATCTCACAGCACCTACTGCGACCTACATCCTTCTGAATCTGCTTAGTGTGTTCATCTCTTGATCTCCCTCTACGATTTTTACCCTCCACGCTGCCCTCTAATACTAAATTGGTGATCCCTTGATGCCTCAGAACATGTCTAACCATACAGTAAAGCTGCATGCCCTCGGGAAATACTATGTAGTTCTATATGAAAATAATTAGCATGTATTGTTGCACAGTCATGGAATGCACTGTTTACAGAAGAAAACTGCGGGTGAGATTTCAAAAAGCAGATACTTTTGAAGATATAAATAGATAGAAGAGACATAATTTTAAGTTCCTTACCCTAAAGATTTCCCTACACGGCTCCCTAGCTGCAACACCTTTTATTATTCTTGTTGCTCATTCTTGAATAGTGAGTGAGTGAGTGAGTGTTTTGTGAGACTTGAATTGTCCCAAAATAAGAGACCATATCACAATAGACTACGCATAAATTCAAAATAGGTACCATTACTATTTGTTCACTGCAGTAGCTTTCTAGCATTCTAAATCCATAGCAGCATTTACTTAACTTTTTGAGCGGTTCTGTATGTTTTTCCCACTCTAGATATTAATCTAGCCAAATTCCTAAAAAAAAAAAAAAATATTCAGAGTTTGTAATAGCTTCTTCTTGCCTAACTTCACAATTATATTGTGCCTTACATTATTTAATTTGTGGCTGAAATTCATCGATAATGTTTTTTTTTTCTCATTCATAAATAATCAGTTATCCCTAAATCATTTACTTGCTTCTTTTGTTGTTATTTCTATTTTTTGTGCAAGTCAGCCTAATTTTGAGCTGTGATAAAGAGACTTGTATCATGAATGAGACGTACAGTATCAGTTTATGTTAAACAGGTTGGTAAGTCATTTTTAAATATCAGGAACAATTGAGGTGCCAGCACTGAACCTTGGGGTAGTCCATAACTAACTTTCTTATATCCAGAGAAGTATGAGGCATGTGAATGGAATGGGGAGGAGCTCTAATAAGTGGTACAATGGGGGAAGTACCCACTACCATGCACTTCATAGTGGTTTGCAGAGCATAGAGGAAGATGTAGATGTTACTTTGATAAATGTCCCACATCCATGACATGAGGTGATCATATCAGTTATGAAAAATAATCCTATCACTTTTGAAGATTAGGTACTCATGACATTTACAAAATTGCTCTTCAGAATAGAATACTGTAATGTTCTATGTGCCATGTCTAATTTATTAGGTAACCCAAATAAACAGACTGGATGAAAAGACCCAAGAGATGTCACATGGGTAACACCTCAGGTCTTGATAATGGCGTCAATAGGGCAATGAAAAGTGTCCACAAGCCTGTTAAAAGATGTCATATGCAGTTGAAGCCATTGATTATTAGATCCAATAGAGGTAACAGATTGTGAAGATTTCCCTCCGACATTTGTCATGGGAAGGGTCACACGACCATCTCGAACTACTTTTACACAATATGTAGTGCCCAAAGTAACCAGTGTGTCCTTTTAAGAGGTAACAAATACTTTATCTACATCTGCAAGCCACTGTTGGTGCACGGTAAAGGGTACCTTGTTCCACTACTACTCATTCTCTTTCTCGTTCCAGTCACAGATATAATGAGGGGAAAATGGATGCCTATATGCCTCCAAACAAGCTCCAATTTCTCTTAACATATTTCCATGGCCCTTGTATACAATGCACATTGGCATCAGAAAAATTGTTCTGCAGTTGAATTCAAATGCCAGTTCTCTGAATTTTCCCAATTGCAAAGAATGTTGTCTTATCCCCAAGAATTCCCATTTGAATCCATGAAGCATCTTCATAATAGATACATGTTTACTGAACCTACTGGTAACAAATCTAGCTGCCCACCTTTGAACTGCTTCAATGTCTTTCTATAGCCCACTCAGGTGAGAATACCAAATCTCCATAATACTCATGAGTTGATCAAACCTGCCGGTATCAAATCTAACAGCACACTTCTGAATTGCTGCTATGTCTTCCTTTAATCTTTCCTGGCAGGGATCCCAAACACTCAAGCAATACTTAAGAATGAGTTCCACTAGTGTTCTGTATTGGGTCTCCTTTACAGATGAACCATGCTTTCCTAAAACTCTCACAATAAACCGGAGTCAACCATTCGGCTTTCCTATTAGTGTCCTTAAGTGCTTTTTCCATTTCATATAACTTTGCAACATTATGCCTAAACATTTAATCGGTGTGACTGTGTCAAGCAGCACACTACTAATGCTTTATTCAAATGTTATAGGATTGATTTTGGTACTCATCTGCATTAACTTACATTTTTCTGCTTTTAGAGGAAGCTGCCATTCATCACACCAACTAGAAATTTTGTCAAAGTCAATCACTCAATGACAATATTTTCCTGTATACTACACCATCATCAGTGAACAACTGCAGGTTGCTGTTCACCTTGTCCTTCAGATCATTTGTGTATGTAGAGAACAAGGGTGGTCCTATCACACATCCTTGGTGCACCTCTTTTGATACCCTTGTCCCTGTTGAACACTCACTATGGCGGAAAACATACTGGATACTATTACTTAAAGAGTCTCCAAGCCACTCAAATATCTAGAAACCTGTTCTACATGCTTGTATCTTCATTAATAGTTTGGAGAGGGGCACCATGTCAAATGCTTTCCAGAAATGTAGAGTATCGAACCTCCCCATTGCCCTTCATCTGTGGTTTGGAAGATACTGTGCAAGAAAATGGCAAGCTGAGTTTTGCATGAATGATGCTTTCTAACTCTGTGCTGATTTCTGGACAGAAGCTTTCACATATACAGAAAATTTATTATACTGAAATGAAAAATATGTTCAATAATTCTGCAGAAAACCTTTGTTAAAGATATTGGCCTATAATTTTGCAGGTGCTTCAGTTTAAATTTTTACATTAAGACAATATCAAATAATAATTCCACACAACACTTAATGGTATGTTGACAGGTCTACTCAAAATTAATAGTTATTCGAGAACCAGGCTCTAACAGATCAGTGATTGTAAGTAATTTTAGTTATTAGTGGAGAGTGTGATCTGTAACGTTATGATGACCTTTTGCTGTGGGGACAGCGGGTATAGTCTATGATTATAAGACATTTGCATCTATACTACTGTGTAGCTATTGAGATCACTTCTAATTTTTCTGTGACCTATTCACAATATTTGCTACACATTAAAAGCTGTTGGATGAAATAACATATAAGATTCTAATTATCTATAGTCTCAATTTATACAAAATTTATCTCCCTTATTGTATCACTACCATTTGTTACATGATTTGTTACAAAAATAAAAAAATAAAAGCAACAGCCTTAATTAATGTGTATTAAATGCATCTACTAGACTCCAGGATTATCAGTGGGCACTCTTACCTTGCCATTCCTCTTGCACCCAAACATGGTAATCATAGGAGAGAATCTTTATGAAGGAATCTCGTGCTTGGTTCTTTTTAAAAAGAATGAAAAGTAAACTATAATTTATTTACTTGTAGAATTATCAGTACTGTTCAACTTTCATTACTAGTGTCAAGAGAGCAGTGATCTGAAGGCTAGTGTAAAGTAATTTTCAAGGCACTGCAATAATGTATGAAACTCCCTGTTGGATTAAAACTGTGTGCCAGACTGAGACTCAAACTCATAAAGGCAACAGTTCTGAGTTCAAGTCCTGGTCACAGAGTTTTAATCTGCCTAAGCTGCCAGAAAGTTTCACATCAACGCATGCTACAATGCAGAATGGACATTCATTCTGCTAACAGTTTCCTGTTTCTACCTAATTACTCCATTGTTACAATTTATATCATGTAAACTTTAATGTGTTTAGTTTATAAACTTAAGATTTGTTCTCAGATGCTATTACATAAGACAATTTTATTAATTTTTTTTCTATATCAAAACATGACAAATCTCATATCACTGCATATGATAAATTGGATGGTCATCAAATAACAAAATAACAATAATAATAATAATAATAATAATTGCTTAGAATCCTCTGTGCGTGCTGTAATCTGTCTAATTTAGTCTTTGCAGTCGTTATGGTAGGAATATGTGTACTGATGTACCTGAGTTCATGAGAAGGTACTTTGGGAAGATGTTTGATCTTATATTACTAAGATTCTTTTGGAAATTATCAGTATACATTTTAATGCTACTGAAACTTACATCCATCTTTATGTGCAGCATCATTTTTTGTTGTGCTGGAGTATAGTTAGAGCATTTCTTAGGAAAAGTGTTTAGGATGTACACAGATTTTTATTTGAAACTCTTCTCTTCCCTTTCAGTTTCTTGCATTTTTTAATACAAAAGGGAGCCTGGGAATAACAAAATTTTCATGCAAGCCTTTTGTTGATCTCATAACCGCATGAGCATAATGGCAGATCATGTTCAATTAAAAGGGAAACAGCATTGAATCTCTCCGTGTACTTTAGTATTTCTGTTGCGTAAACAAACCTTGAATTTCATTTTATTCATTGTGGTACTGAGAGCAGTTATTCTGTAATGCATGATTCTGAGAATGTTGTATGTTACTATAGTCAACTCTGTTGACTACCAGGATTCTGTGATTCTACCTTTTATGAGCCATTCGGTTCAATTGTAAATTGCAATAGTTTTAACAAATACCATAATAATATTTTGATTTACAGAGTCCTTTGCCTTGGGCATCCTGTCCTGTAGTCAATGGCACAGAAATTGCTGAGTGTGCAAAATCCTCTGAGACAGCTTATTTCTGGTACCGAACAACACTCGACGCATCACCAGCGATTGATGACCCACAGGGCCTGAAATGGTGGATTGTAGTCCTCCTCCTATTGGCCTGGACCATAGTCTTCTGCATAGTCATGAAAGGCATTCAATCTTCTGGGAAGGTACTAATTTTGTATTTCAGTTCTATTCAAAACAATTTTAGGAGACTCTTATTTAAGAAATAATGACTATTTCTTGTTTTTAATAAATAGAATGGCACTATTGGCTTGGTAATGTACCTTAATGTTTAAAAAAAAAATTGAAAGGAAAATGTTTTGTATGTTAAGGGATGGCTTAAAATGTATGTGAGTAACAAAATGTCAAACAACAGTAATGCTATTCCATATTTAATTAGTTGTAAATAAGTATTTAATTAGACTATTACAAATATGAGATGTTATTATGTTCCAGGTTGTCTATTTCACATCGCTGTTCCCATATATAGTCCTTACAATCTTCTTCATAAGAGGATTAACATTAGAAGGTGCTAAAGCAGGAATAATCCATATGTATACACCAAAGGTAAGAGCTATAAATATTTTTATTTTTCTGTTATTTATAAATGATAAATCAGAGCCGACTACTTCTGAAACATTAGTGTTTTTTGGTCCTTCATTCTTTTATAATGTGTCTTACCCTCACATTGCCTAACACAGCTTCATTGTCTGAGACCATAATTGTTCTAAGGATCTGCTTTTCATCACATGACTCCTGTTTAGGTACTGCTTTTTGTGACACGATTCTCATTTCTGTAATGAATATGAAGCCAATATTTTACTCCAGTAATGTGTTCAGAAAATGCATTAATATAATTTATGTTAAAATGTAGACATATACTGAAGGAGACACTTTACCATAAATTACATTTTTTGTGTGGTTATGATATATCATAATGTTGCATGATATTCTCAAGCACAGAGACTTATCTGGTCATATTAATTGACTACCTGAAGAATGTTCCCGTTGGAGCACAGAAAATCCAAATATGCTCCTCTTTAAAATACTTTGATGGAAAAATGGAGACCAGCTGCATCAATCCTCATTCAGCCATCCTCACAAAAAATTTTGGCGTTCTAACGTATTTGTGATATTTTAACACAGAACATTCTAAATCCTTTTACCCAACCTCTCTTCTGTAGTTAAGCCTTTATGCTTGGCATTTCCCCCTCAGTGCCACTGTCTATATATGTATCTCTGTTACTGTCTTATTTTTCTCCCATTGACACTTTCTTCTGTCTGTCTCTCCCACTGTCACTGTCTTCATTCCTTTCCTTCACTCTTCCTTAGCACTGTTTCTTTTGTTGCCACTACCACTGTGTCTCTGTCCCATTGCTGTTGTCTTTGTCCCATTCTTTTTCCCTACCATTGCAACTGCCTCTTTCTTTCTTGCATATAGTTTGCTGCCTTTCTCTTCAGCCCCCATTGTCTCCTCTCTACACATGTCCTTGGCAATAATTTTTTATAAGGTGGTTAATCCTGCCAGGTGACACCATCGAAGAAATTCTAGTAACACAACATGTATAGGTATGGAGTAACTATTATACTGAGACAG
This sequence comes from Schistocerca piceifrons, assembly GCF_021461385.2. NCBI lineage: Eukaryota > Metazoa > Arthropoda > Insecta > Orthoptera > Acrididae > Schistocerca > Schistocerca piceifrons. The sequence goes on from NC_060143.1 coordinate 234,265,500, forward strand.
TACATGATTAAGTTATATTGATGAAAAGATAGTGACCAGAAACATAGCTTGGTGACCTCAGAACCCTTGTGATGACCCCAGAAACCTTGCCATGTGTTCACTACATTAGCGGAAAATACATTTGCACCTCAGACTGGATATTACACACGTATTTTATGTGTGTAGGTACGGTAAATTCAAATCTCTGGATCTCAGCAACATATAATGACATAAAAATTTCTAGGTTCCCTGAGAATGCCATCTGAAGAACGTATGGTAAAAATTTTGACAATTTGCCATGAGCAGAAATGATAGAAGTGGCATCTCCACAGTTAGTATCGGTACACAAACATAGTGGTTTTTCGAGGTTTCCTCAGGAAGCAGTTATAAACAAATGGTGCTTTTACAAGCCATCTAAGGCCCACCCTATACCACATTTAACAGGGAAGAACCAACTGATTTGCTCAGTTTGCTTGGGCTGGAGAGGTGTGTAATGTTTAAATTTCACCCAGTACTGTAGAATAGCTAGAGTATGCCTATTCTTCCAATAGGTATACAGATGGTTACTAGGCCAAGGCTACTGAAGATACTTGACCCTTTATCTCTGTGATCAATAGAACCACCTGAAAAGTTACATTTTTGTGTGCAGCTTTTTGGAACATGTTGTTGTTGTGGTCTTCAGTCCTGAGACTGGTTTGATGCAGCTCTCCATGCTACTCTATCCTGTGCAAGCTTCTTCATCTCCCAGTACTTACTGCAACCTACATCCTTCTAAATCCATTTAGTGTATTCATCTCTTGGTCTCCGTCTACGATTTTTACCCTCCAATACCAAATTGGTGATCCCCTGATGCCTCGGAACATGTCCTATCAACTGATCCCTTCTTCTAGTCAAGTTGTGCCACGAACTCCTCTTCTCCCCAATTCTATTCAGTACCTCCTCATTAGTTACGTGATCCACCCATCTAATCTTTACCATTCTTCTGTAACACCACATTTGAAAAGCTTCTATTCTCTTATTGACTAAACTATTTATCATCCACGTTTCACTTCCATACATGGCTACACTCCATACAAATACTTTCAGAAACGCCTTCTGGACACTTAAATCTATACTTGATGTTAACAAATTTCTCTTCTTCTGAAATACTTTCCTTGCCATCACCAGTCTACATTTTATATCCTCTCTGCTTGGACCATCATCAGTTATTTTGTTCCCCATATAGCAAAACCCGTTTACTTCTTTAATCGTCTCATTTCCTAATCTAATTTTCACAGCATCACCCGATTTAGTTCGACTACATTACATTATCCTCGTTTTGCTTTTGTTGATATTCATCTTATATCCTCCTTTCAAGACACTGCCCATTCTGTTTAACTGCTCTTCCAAGTCCTTTGCTGTCTCTGACAGAATTACAATGTCATCGGTGAGCCTCAAAGTTTTTATTTCTTCTCCATGGATTTTAATACCTACTCTGAATTTTTCTTTTGTTTCCTTGCTCAAGAGAAGGACTATGAAAGGAAAATGTTGAGTCAGAAAGGACTTGAATTTTAGATTTCTTATTTCTATGATAGAGGTAGGTACAGGTATAGTTTAAAACATTTTAAGCAGCATAACACAGCAGTGTGATTATTCAGACAACTAAATGTTAAGTTCTGCCTGTGATTACAAACTACATGTGTGTTGTAATGATCAGATGGAAATACGGAGTGTCAAAATTGATAATATTCAGAATCATGTTTTGCTTGGACCAATGCTAGTGGCATCAGAAAAAGAGATCTTGTAAAAACATTAATTAACAGGGCTTAAGTCATTGCAAAGAAGACCTCAAGAGTCAGTACAATGAGCTTGACAGGTACAGAGAGCTGGAGTAGTTCAGATTTGTGCCCAGCTTTTCAAATAAAGCAGCATTTAAAGACAACATCTGGAGAACTGAGCTCACTTGGACTGAATAAACCCTGAATAATAAGCACAGATTATTTAAAAACCAGGAATCTTCTGTGATACTTAATTTCAGAAGGTGCTGGTCCACTTTTTCAGAGGGCTAGTGTCAGATATCGACAGGAAGTGCAAAATGGCTAAGCAGGGATCGCTAGAGGACAAATGTAAGTATGTAGAGGCTTATCTCACTAGGGGTAAGATAGATACTGCCTACAGAAAAATTAAAGAGACCTTTGGAGAAAGGAGAACCACTTGCTTGAATATCAAGAGCTTTGATGGAAACCCAGTTCTAAGAAAAGAAGGGAAAGCAGAAAGGTGGAAGGAGTATATAGAGGGTCTATACAAGGGTGATGTACTTGAGGGCAATATTGTGGTAATGGAAGAGGATGTAGATGAAGATGAAATGGGAGATATGATACTGCATGAAGAGTTTGACAGAGCACTGGAAGACCTGAGTCGAAACAAGGCCCCTGGAGTAGACAACATTCCATTAGAACTACTGACAGGCTTGGGAGAGCCAGTCCTGACAAAACTCTACCATCTGGTGAGCAAGATGTATGAGACAGGCGAAATACCCTCAGACTTAAAGAAGAATATAATAATTCCAATCCCAAAGAAAGCAGGTGTTGACAGATGTGAAAATTACCGAACTATCAGTTTAATAAGTCACAGCTGCAAAATACTATTGCAAATTCTTTACAGACAAATGGAAAAACTGATAGAAGCCGACCTCGGGGAAGATCAGTTTGGATTCTGTAGAAATGTTGGAACACGTGAGGCAATACTGACCCTACGACTTATCTTAGAAGAAAGATTAAGGAAAGGCAAACCTACGTTTCTAGCATTTGTAGACTTAGAGAAAGCTTTCGACAATGTTGATTGGAATACTCTCTTTCAAATTCTGAAGGTGGCAGGGGTAAAATACAGGTAGCGAAAGGCTATTTACAATTTGTACAGAAACCAGATGGCAGTTATAAGAGTTGAGGGGTATGAAAGGGAAGCAGTGGTTCGGAAGGGAGTGAGACAGGGTTGTAGCCTATCCCCGATGTTATTCAATCTGTATATTGAGCAAGCAATAAAGGAAACAAAAGAAAAGTTCAGAGTAGGTATTAAAATCCATGAAGAAGAAATAAAAACTTTGAGGTTCGCCGATGACATTGTAATTCTGTCAGAGACAGCAAAGGACTTGGAAGAGCAGCTGAACAGAATGGACAGTGTCTTGAAGGGAGGATATAAGATGAACATCAACAAAAGCAAAACGAGGATAATAGAATGTAGTCGAATTAAGTCGGGTGATGCTGAGGGAATTAGATTAGGAAACGAGACACTTAAAGTAGTAAAGGAGTTTTGCTATTTGGGGAGCAAAATAACTGATGATGGTCGAAGTAGAGAGGATATAAAAAGGAGAACGGCAATGGCAAGGAAAGTGTTTCTGAAGAAGAAAAATTTGTTAACGTCGAGTGTAGATTTAAATATCAGGAAGTCGTCTCTGAAAGTATTTGTATGGAGTGTAGCCATGTATGGAAGTGAAACGTGAACGATAAATAGTTTAGACAAGAAGAGAATGGAAGCTTTCGAAATGTGGTGCTACAGAAGAATGCTGAAGATTGGGTGGGTAGGTCACATAACTAACGAGGAGTTATTGAATAGAATTGGGGAGAAGAGGAGTTTGTTGCACAACTTGACTAGAAGAAGGGATCGGTTGGTAGGACATGTTCTGAGGTATCGAGGGATCACCAATTTAGTTTTGGGGGGCAGCGTGGAGGGTAAAAATCGTAGCTGGAGACCAAGAGATGAATACACTAAGCAGATTCAGAAGGATGTAGGCTGCAGTAGGTACTGGGAGATGAAGAAGCTTGCACAGGATAGAGTAGCATGGAGAGCTGCATCAAACCAGTCTCAGGACTGAAGACCACAACAACAACAGTGTCAGAACAGCTGCAATTACTATGAAGGTCTCTGCTGAAAAATTTAGTGTGGAAAAATGTAACTGAATTTAGAGACCCAATGTCATTTTACTTGTTTTTTGAGGTAAACTGATACTCTGTTTCTATTTATCAAACGAACATATGGATTCCTAATTATTATTCATTTATTTTCAGGTTGAAAAGCTTCTTGATCCAACTGTGTGGCTTGATGCAGCTACACAAGTATTTTATTCATTTGGGTTGGCTTTTGGATCGCTCATAGCTTTTGGCAGTTACAATCCGCCAAAAAATAACTGTGTTCGTGATGTTATTCTTGTTTCTATTGCAAATGCATGTACTGCAATTTATGCCAGTGTGGTCATCTTCTCAATTCTTGGTTTCAAAGCCATGACTATTGTACATAAATGTATTGATGGGTAAGTTCATGCCGATACACTATTTTTGTGTACAGTATTTCCGTGTATGTAATTTTAACTGTATAATAATTTCCACTTGCAGGAACACAGAAAAATTATTGCATTTTGGTTTCAATGTATCAAAAGATGATTATGAAGACTTCATGAACAACTTTGGAACTAATGACACTATAAAAGCATTGCAGCTAGAGGACTGCAGCTTGGAAAAGCAGCTAGATGAGGTAAATATAAAATTTGAATTAAAATTTTATTGTCTGCGTATATAAGCAAGAATGATATTTTGATTCAATTATTTATAATTACTATGATACTTTTATTAATATTGATTTCTTTACTGGCTAGTAATAGACAGTGGAGCAAAACCATTCAACATATCACCTATAGATTCTTCATTTTGTTTAAGAAAGTATGAATTGAGAAAACATTTTGTATGCAGTTGGCCTATAACTGCATTCAACAATCTGTTTTTACCTAAATGGCATTTTTCTTCATATGACATTGCTAAGTTGATTAAAACTTAACTCTGGCAATGTACTGAAAGTACATAATTAAAAAAATCATGTGTATGTGAAGAGCCTTAAAATACAACAAACAAGTCCAGTATGAGCCTAGCTAAGGACGTAAATCTTTGTACAGGCTGCAGAGGGTACAGGTCTCGCCTTCATAGTCTTCACAAAGGCTATTGTTGAGCTGCCATTCTCACCTTTCTGGTCTCTAATTTTCTTCATGATGCTGCTGGCCTTGGGCCTTGGTTCGCAGATTGGCATTCTTGAGGGAATGCTTTGCACAATTTTTGACATTGAAATACTGAAGAGGGTGCGAAAACAGTACATAACAGGTTTGTGAAATAACTTTGTTCCACATAAAGTAGGTGAATTGTCCATATTTTGGACGTTTATTTAATGCTTGGTTCTGGAAGCATTCCATAATGGAAACTAAGAACCAAGTACGCTTTGTAGCTACTAGGATGTCTTTTGTTTTTAATGATAAAATGTTTTTCCAGCGTGGATTTGAGAGGTAAGTATGAGCAGTATATTTATTTGAAATGGATTTTAAAATGTTCAATAAAGAGTTAATAAGATTTCAGAAAGAAGTGATGATATTACTGAGGTAAGCAGTGAGTTGCTTATTTTTAATCAAGGCTATTAAGTTTTGTAAATTTTAAATTTCTTAGTAAGAATCCATGTAACACCTGTATCTTGATTCTTTTCAGCTGCTGTCTGTATTGTGTGCTTCTTTGTGGGTCTCCTCTTTTGCTCTGGCGCTGGAGAGTATTGGCTCAAGCTGTTTGACTCATTTGGAGGCACTATTGGACTTGTACTTGTTGCTTTACTTGAAACAGTTGCAGTTATGTATGTTTATGGACATGAAAAGTAAGTGTTTCTCTGCATTCAGAAATCTTAAAAGCTTCTTTTTGTTACCTGAAAAAAAGTGTCTTCCGGATATTCTTTAATAATGTATTGTATAATCTTTTCCTTCCTTGGTCTGGCCATGGCAGCCAGAGACAGTGTCATGTGTGTGTGAACTGCGTTTGTGTAAATGTGTGTATGTGTATGTCGTCTACTATGTGAGAAGGCCTTCTGGCCAAATACGTATGTATTTAGTAGTCTTTTTGATGCCTATCTGTGACTTGACATCTCCACTATAAGGTGAGTAGCCATCTACCATTTTCATTATTTTGCCATTATTTTCCTTCTGTATTTACATGTGTTAGTACCTTCTCCATTTTTTCATTTTCATCTTTGTCATTTTGCTACCAGGACATTCTGCACACTTGAGCAAACATACTAAACGGTACTTTCACATGTGTTAGTCACACTAAATTTTTTGAAATTGCAGACGTTTCTGTATACATAAATCATCACTGGTGAAATAAGTATGATGTTTTGGGATTTCTTGGGGTGATCTAGCTTGCTAAGTATCCTCTATTCCCCACCAGAGCGATAGTGAAATATGCCAGTGAAGCTTATATTGTGCAAACCATTTAAAAAATTGGCATTGCTCAGTCATAAATGGAGAAATTTCTATTGAGTATTGCCAGGAAAGACATGAAAACAAACAAATGGATTGTGGATGAGACTGAAATGGAAGACATAATTATGGCTGCAATGGAGATGAAAATGAAAGTGAAGTGAATGTAACAAGAAGTCAGGCAGGTGTATGGTAGGTGACACCAAAAAAGCCCTTTGCTGTATTTAAACTGATAGGGAAAGTCTGTTATATAACTAAAAAAAGGTGGGTAGATGCCAGAAGATATGCAGGGGCATTGTCAGTGCATATAGTCAAAAACTACTGTATAATGCATGAAAAACATCAAGAAGAGGTATTTATATAGCAGTGATTGTCAAATGGTCCTCTAAAATAAAGAGAAAAAATAGTTATTTTTTAAAGAAATAGCCATGAGATACACAGCCTGACAAACAAAGGGATACACCCAGAAAACATAGTTGAATGTCAATGTAACTTCGTACATGTACACATCATCGGCAGCTTTGTAAATGATTTGAGTTGCACTGGTCTGTCACTTCAGAGTGCATTAGTGTTATTTGTGTTTTGTGTTGTTACCGGGCCAGGTAGCAAATATGAGGGGCATAAACAGTGTCTCATGTTGAGTGATTATTGTGACGGACAGGGAGATGCAAGGAAGGAAGATTGGGTTTAATGTCCCATCAACATCAGAGTCATTAGAGATGGAGCAGAAGCTCAGATTGTGTCAAGGAAGGGGAAGGTAATTGGTTGTGCCCTTTTAAAGGAACCGACTCAGAATTTGCCTGGAGCAATTTAGGGAAATCATGGAAAACCTAAATCTGGATGGCCAGATGCAGGTTTGAACTGTCATCTCCTGTTGCCCATCTGGACAGATTGTGCGTTATCTGGCTTTGTAGGACATTTGGATGTGACTGTAGCCCAATTTTAGACTGGGTGGGAATATAAGGACAGGCATACTCATCGTCAAGATCCTGTTCAACCACATCTGACCGTACAAGTAATGAATGCCATATTGTGCCCAAAGCACAGTGTAATCCCTTCATTTCTGTGCCTGCCATCCGAAAACAAGTAAGAGGCCCCATGCAACATTCTATGTCATCCCGCACCATTGGTCAGAGGCTATGAGCCACTGGACTGGGGAATTACTGTCACTCTTGTAGACTGCTGTTAACACCACATCACAGGCAGCTGCGTTGGAAGTGGTGCCATGAACAGGAAGTGTGGATTGCAGATGAATGCCATTGCATTGTGTTCAACAATGAATCATGGTTCTGTCTGCCCTGATAGCTGAGTGGTCAGTGTGATGGATTGCCGCCCTACGGGCCTGGGTTCGATTCCCGGCTGAGTCGTTCTCCACTCAGGGACTGGATTTTGTGTTGTCTTCATCGTTTCATCCCCATCCGGCACACAGGTCACCCAATGTGGCATCAAATGTAATAAGACCTGCACCAAGGTGGCCAGACCGGCCCTGTAAGGGGCCTCCTGGCCAATGATGCCAAATGCTCATTTCCATTTCCAATCATGGTTCTGCACTGCCCCAGATGAGATCATCGAAAAAGTAAGGTGGTGACCTGCAGAGACTTCCAATGTTTTGGAGAAGCACAGTGGTCTTACTGCTGGTGTCAGTGTGGGGTGCCATTGGCTGTCACCTCAGATCATGGCTGGGAGTGAGTAAGGGAACTCTGATGGCACAACGGTACATCACGAACATCCTGTGTCCTCATGTGTCACCTCTCATGTGAGAGTATCATGGTGTCATTTTTCAACAGTACAACGCTCCTTCACATAAGTCTCTATGTTGAGATACTCCCCTGGCCAGCAAGATTCTCAGATCTACCCCTGACAGAATGTGTGGGAGTAGCTCTGATATCAACTTTGCCACACTGCCAGTATCCAAGATACCAAGGACCAGTTGCAACAGTTCTGGACCAGCTTACCTCAGGAGGGGAACAATGATGTTTATGACACCTTTCCCAACAGAATCAGTTCATGCCTCTAAGCCAGAGGGGATGCAACATCGTACTGATAAATGGGCTCATACAACCAAGTTATTTGTAAATTTAACTTTATTTTATAATCAGTCAAGTCATGCCATATACCCTTTGAACCTGTGAAATACCAACTGTTTCCTTCTCCCCTTTTGGGTTTTTCACTTTTTAGGCAGTGAATAAGTAAAAGAGCTTTCACACACACTTTGTTATGTTACAGTATTTAACTGACAGGTTGTTTGAAGAACAGGATTTGAGTTTGTAACATTCTTGATTGTTCTTGTTCGCACTGGATACTTCGTAGTTCATAGATCACAGAAGACATTGTAGAGATAACAATTCATTTATTCTCATTAATTTAAATGTTTTCACCTACAGATACTAATCTCCTGTCTAGACGGTCAGAGCACCTTTTTTAAACACACTCTGTATCTGTATCTAATCAATGAACTGTTGTTCAGTTTATTTACCTTAAGAAGACGAATGTTATGTAGTAGCCAATTGTGCTTTTCAGTCATGAAGTACTTTCAAATTTATACAATTCTGTGTATAGTAGGCCTATACTCAAATTTTCATTAAATTTAAAATTGTAAGTAAGAATTCAGTTCACTGCTTTAAGGATCATCCATAATGCAAGCAACATGTGATCATTAGTGCAGTTGAACATCTGTCTGTCTAAGGCTCTTTAGTATTTTGTTGTTGTTTGGGCTTCTTAAGGATTATTTGGATAACAAATGAGATGTAGTACTTCTTAAATACATTACAAAATTACAACAAAGTTGAAACACTGGTATCAGCACATTATTTTTGGTCTGTTCACTATTTTATAGCAGAGTAAGATAAAAGTTACTGAATGTTGTGGTAAGTTACAAATGGTTTTCATAGAAGAAACAAATAATCGACTAACTATACCATAACATACTACACTGAAGAGCCAAAGAAACTGGTATACCTGCCTAATATCATGTAGGGCCCCCAAGTGCACGAAGAACTGCCTTAACATGACATGGCATGGACTCAACTAATGTCTGAAATAGTGCTGAAGGGAACTGATACCATCAATCCAGCAGGGCTGTCTATAAATCCATAAAACTACGAGGGGGTGGAGATCTCTTCTGAACAGCACATTGCAAGGCATCCTACATATGCTCAATAATGTCCATGTCTGGGGAGTTTGGTAGCCAGAGGAAGTGTTTAAACTCAGAAATGTGTTCCTGGAGACACTTCGTAGCAATTCTGGACATGTGGGGTGTCGCATTGTCCTGCTGGAATTGCCCAAGTCCATCGGAATGCACAATGGACATTAATGGATGCAGGGGATCAGACAGGATGCTTACATACATGTCACATGTCAAAGTCATATCTATATGTATCAGGGATCCCATATCACTCCAACTACACACATCTCACAGCATTACAGAACCTCCACCAGCTTGAACAGACCCTTGCTGACACACTTGGTCCATGGATTCATGAGGTTGTTTCCATACCTATACATGTCTATCTGCCTGCTACAATTTGAAATGAGACTCATCCAACCAGGCGATATGTTTCCAGTCATCAGCAGTCTAATGTCAGTGTTGATGGGCCCAGACAAAGCATAAAGCTTTGAGTCATGCAGGCATCAAGGCTACACGAGTGAGCCTTTGGCTCCAATAGCCCATATCAATGATGTTTTGTTGAATTGTTCACATGCTGACACTTGTTGATGGCCCAGTATTGGAATCGGCAGCAATTTGTGCAAGGGTTGCTCTTCTGTAACATTGAACAATTCTCTTCAGTAGTCGTTGGTCACGTTCTTGCAGAATCTTTTTCTGGCCGCAGCAATGTCAGAGATTTGATGTTTTACCAGATTCCTGATACTCATGGTACACTTTTCAAATGGTCATATGAGAAAATCCCCACTTCATCGCTACCTCAGAGATGCTGTGTCCAATCGCTTGTGCGCTGACTATAACACCATGTTCAAACTCACTTAAATCTTGATAACCCGCCATTGTAGCAGCAGTGACCAGTGTAACAACTGTGCCAGACACTTGTTGTCTTATATAGGCATTGGCAACCACAGTGCCATATTCTGCCTGTTTACATCTCTGTATTTCAATATGCATACCCACACCATTTTTTTGGTGCTTCAGTGTATATCAATGGGAAAATTACATTGAGAAAGCTTAAGTTACAAGGAGACAACATGGCTGGCTAGAACTTACCTTCTGATAGTGAAATTCTTCATGTTCCTGTCAGAAACACTAATTCTAGATTTTATGTTCCTATTTCAGAGAGTCCACAGCTCATGGTCTAGTGGCTAGTGTTACTGCCTCTGGTTCGTGGGGTCCTGGGTTCGATTCCCGGCTGGGTTGGGGATTTTTCTCTGCCTGGGGACTGGGTGTTTGTCTCGTCTTCATCATTTCATTATCATCATCACTCGTGACAGTGGCTCAATTGGATTGTGTAAAAAATTGGACTCTGTAAAAATTGGGTGTTTATATGGGCACTGATGACTGCGCAGTTGTGCCCCACAAACCAAACATCATCATCATCATCATCATCATCATCCTTCTTCAGAGAGGAAAGAGGTGCATCTTGGAGCTGGTGGGAAGGGAAGGTGACTTCACACAGATCTTAGGTTTAGAATAGCTGTACATGGTAGAAACTGTGCTATCTTCGGTACAGAAGTGTTTGAAGGGACAGAGTGAGAAATGTACTAAAGTGGGAGTGAAACGAAAAGTGTAATGAATAATGCAGTTTCCACATACATTTCCCCTCTTCCCGCTTCTGTCAACTTGAGCAACCACTCAAACTATCAGTGTTGCCACAGACACTGATGGGTGCATTTGAGAGCCCATGTTATTGTGTGTACATTAGAATGTAGTCTTGCACTAGAAGAAGATAGGTTTCTTGAAAGTTTGTTGTCTGTCTGTGCACAATATATCATCTTTTATTTACCATTTCCATCCAGGAATTACTATCAGTGTAGTAACTGGTAATTCACAGAGTACATAATTTTGTTTATGTCTGCATAAGTATCTGTTCTCTTTCCTTATTTTATGGGTGAAAATTTTGCAGGGGAAAATATCCATACATGAGGAGGATGAAGGTTTTCATGGTAGAACCGATCAGTTCCAAGTACATTAATTCTTCAGTTACTAAAGATTCTACAAAAAGTTCTAAATATAACCATATTGATCCAAAATTAAGAATAGCTTCAAATTTGCACCTGGTGCCAGATAAAGATATTTGCAAAATTATCACCCTAAAGTGAATTTTTACTACCAGAATCCTTCATCCACAATAAAGTTTTGAAGAAATGAACTTACTCAAGTCACTATGCATTGAAATTCAAATATTACTCATCAGGATGTTTATAAAATGAGACTACATAGTAATAAATCAAAATAAATGTACACAAAAACTAATTTTGTCTGTAACCACAGAGAGAAAGCTTCATTCTTGAGTGTGCACAATTTTGAAACTTTCTGGCAGTGTAGGTCCAGGACTTTGACCTGGAACATACCCATTACTTTTAAGGCTGTCCGGGCATAATTCAAGCATGATCTGCTCTCACAGCTCCTCTTTTGCGCAGTACCTTTCACCTGCTCTGTTGAAGCTCCCCTATGGATCTTGCATATTATAACCCTCACTTAGAGCCAACAATATTTACTGAACACACTCGACTTCTGTAACAACAGATTAAAATCGTCTGTTGGTCCAGAAACTAACCAGTAATAGTATTCAGCAGTGTATCAATACAAGCCACAATAGAAATTAATATAAGATAGTTCCTGTTCAAGATGAATAAGTTTAGGCACTACTTAGCTATAATTAAGTGTTTAGTAATCAAAGTTCCATTAAACATAGCAGTGGTGGAAACCACAAATCCATAATTTGTAGTGCTATGCCCACAGTAAACCGTTGCAACAGTCCGAGTCTACGGGTAGAGGCAAGTCAGATAGAACCATCTAGGAAGAAACCACTGCTGGGTGCCCTTTTATTTGCCCAATATGGAAATTCATGTGACTAGCCAGTGATATCTGTGGTGCTCTTGCTGCAAGCAGTGATGCTGGATGTGGGTGACTTTGCATATAATGATACATACATGTCTTCTATTTGCATCTCCAATGGGGTTAATAAATTGGTAGACTAGCATTTTGGAAAGAGAAAAGGCTTAGCTAAAGGTCCCAGTTTGATACACAGATTAAATCACCCACACAGTTTGAAAACTGAGTGCACTTTGCTACAGAGTGAGAGATTCAGTTTGGAAACAATGGCCTAGATGTGGCTCTCTGCAGTATCCATCAGGAGTGGCTGCCAAGAAGGAAAGTAGGAGAGAGTTACTAGCTGAAGTTAAGCAGTGAGGGTGCATCATCTGGATAGAACAGGATTCGCGTTCCAATATGTTACACAACTTCAATCTGACAATTGGTAGTTTTGCCCTGTCTTACTGTGCATCACTTGACCAAGAATTATTTGCTACTTAATTCATTAATAATATCCTTTCTAATATTTTGTATACATATTTGTATGATGTCAAATGGCAGAAAAAGCTTTTTCTGTCAATATTTGATTGTGGTCCTATAAATTTTTGAAATCTTGGTGTTAAAAGGGAATGTTGAAAGGCACTGCAGCAGAGTTATCATTAAAATGAGAGTCTTGGATGTCAAATGATGACAAAGAAACTGTATCTGTAACTAGACTTAATGTAAATGCAGGTGTATGTGCAGGCAAACTACAATGAAAAGGATATGACTCTGTAGGTGAACAAACATTTTTTGGCCAAGTGTCCACTTGGCTCAAAGTATGAATGAGCTGTGATAGTGGATTTAAGTTTGTTACTTTCGGCCTTTTGGAGGCATTGGGTTGTTTTGGGGAGGAGACCAGACAGTGACATCATCAGTCTCATTGGATTAGGGAAGGATGGGGAAGGAAGTCAGCCATGCCCTTTGAAAGGAACCATCACAGCATTTGCCTGGAGTGATTTAGGGAATTCAAAGAAAACCTAAATCAGGATGGCCAGACGTAGGATTGAACTGTCGCCCTCCCGAATGAGAGTCCAGTGTGCTAACCACTGTGCCACCTTGCTCGGTGGGCCCTTTGGAATCAACGCTGTTAAGTATTAGCAAATATAATAAAAAGTGAGTCAAAAGAAAAAATCCACAATTTCTTTGCAACAAATTTTCAAAAGAACAACAGTGACCAGCTTCAGAATATTGTACATGCTGCTGTTCCAATAAACCTAGCAAACCACATGCTACATGAATATCTAATACGTTTTTTGATTTTCTTTTGACACCTGAAACAATAAAATTTATTCGTGATGTTACCTTCACCAATTAATATATCACATCCCAACAGAAACTTTATAATGGATTATAATATGTACAAAATGATATGTTATTAGTCATCATTAATCTGTTTCACATAGATTTATATAACCCTCACTAGTGCTATTTATAATTTCTGTAAGTGTGTAGGTCATCCAATTTTGTGTTGTGTGGATGAGGTATATTTTATTGATCTGTTATATTACTGTTTCATATGCAGAACCAATTCAGTCTCTGTTCTCCAATACAGTCAAATAAATAATGTTTCCCATAAAATCTCAAAATCAGCAAATTAGATTTCTTTTAGTTATATTTATTTTAGTTAGTTTATATTGATTTATATTTATTTCAGTTATATTTATTTTATGCATATGTTTCTGTAACATGTAGGAACTCATTTGGATTTTTTACAAAAATTTACTTACAGTTGTTGATTATAAAATGTAATCTGTCTGGATTTGAAAGCAATTGCATTTTTGACTTCTTGTCTTTTCAGTCTAACAGTCAGTGATTTTGTATTTCAACACTTTATATTAATTATTTTCAGGCATCAATAATAGGAATAAGATGTAATGATTTCTGGGCATATTTTCAGGTACTAAATGAAACATAAATTAACAAAATTTGACAATTGCAGGTTCACTAAGGATATTGAGGACATGACAGGATACAGACCAGGAATTTACTGGCAGATAACGTGGAGACTACTTGGTCCACTACTGATGACAGTAATTCTTGTGACATCAGTGATTTTCATGATAATTAATAAACCAAAATACCATGCATGGAATGCAGAACTGGTGAGTAACACCTTGGTATTGACATCACCAAAGCTCATTTATACAGCTTCTTAAGTTTCCAGACTAATCTGATTTGTGAAAAGTTGGGTTCCGGATAATGTGTGTTTTTAACAAATTGCATTATTGACCTGTAATCAAAAATACTGTTTGCACTTCTTATTTGTTCTGTGTGATGTATCTCTACATTTTTATGATTTTTTTTGTTGTTGCCCTAATAAACACATATTTTTGCAGAAGCTATTCAGGAGAAATTAGTAAGTACATTATTAATGTTCCCATTAAACAGGCTTTAACTTTTCAGCTTATAGATGACTGGTACCCTTCTCTGAAGTGGCCTTTTTTTAAGTAGCTGCTTTCCTCCTTTACTTGTCATAACTTATATAGTTGATTATTAGTATGATTTACAGATATAGGCTGCAATGCCTACTTATACCTGTTAATGTGTAACTTGACTTTTTCCACAATCTTGTCAGCTATCTTTCATGATGGGATTTTTGGAAAACAATTCTTGTATGCATGAAGGAATTTAAATTATAAACTGATACTGAAACTGTGTTATGTCTTTTTTTTGCCAGGGAAAAACTGTTGCGACAGATTACCCTGATTGGGTAATGGGAATAGCTATATGTATGGTGGTTGCTGGAATTCTTCCAATGCCAATTGTATTTATTCTGAGGAGATGTCAGTGCTTGAAGCTAGATGTAAACATTCACCAAGGTTCTATCAGAAGAATTGAGACAACAGTTTCTACGAAAGAAATGATGGGAGATGTTGATGTGAGTTGTGCACATATCTATTTTTATACCTCTTGTACATACAACGCCTCATATGTTATAAAGGGAACAAAATGCAATAACTGGTCAGATGGCTGAGCATTTTTAGTCATTTAATAATTCCTTTTGCAACTTGTAATGCAATTAAAATGTTTTTGGAAAGTCTACTAATTTGTATTTCTTAATTAAGGCCTTATGATTTCTTGAATCGGATTTGATTTACATAGCTTAACAGTGATCAACATGAACTTATATTATTTGTTTGTGGCATGTCTAATAAAAAGTTTTATTAACATCTGCCCATCTAACAGTAAGTAAATAAAGTATAAGGGATCACTCCCTGTTTCATCACATAGATAAATGGGCTGCACTTACCAAAAGCTTTGAGACCTGAGCTGCTGTTAAAGTTGATAAAACTACAGAACAGAGACCTTAGAAGCAGAAACCCTTCCTCAGCAGTTGAAGAGGGGCATAAGTATTCTTTCTAATTCTGTATACAAATTACATTAATGTCCCACCGACAGAGCTCCTGATTTTATAAGCTCAAGATTCAGTGTCTGCCGGTTAATGTTACTATGGACAGACATTAGTTTCCAAAGCACTTGGAATGCATTGCCCATTTCTCAAAGACTATAAGCTTCCATTTCTAACATTTGTGGTAACATTTAAAAATGTGTTTCTTGCAAATGATAATAAAGACTATGTTTCTATTATTGCTGTAACAATAGCTTTATTACAATATTTACTTAATTGTATTTAAAATAATCCAATTAACAGCAATGTTTTACAGAATTAATTTTGTGTGTTGGTTCTTCTGGCTTTTCTGTCTGTATGTGTATCTTAGTTATAGGTTGAGACTATGGAACCACCAAGGCTTCCTTACTCAGATGTTATGTGACTCACCTTCTAATTCATCACGCATAGCAATAATAATGTAAACAGAAATTTAACACGTGAGTTATGCTCGAAAACTTGCAAGTGCCTGGAAAAAAAAAAAAGAATCATCGGAATGATATACCCTGCCTTCCAGAAATTAGTATAGCTCTGCTGGTTGTAAACCCGTATGAATATGTACCTATAGTGGCACGGTTCTTGGTGTTGGGAAGTGGAACCAATGCAAGCTTGCATCACAAAGCTTATCCCACTTTTAACTTTTACACTGTCTTCCACCTAAAATTACAATACATATATTTATCACGATGCTCAGGGCCTAAGCTCTCCTGTTGCTGACTAAAGCATTGTAGGGCTTCAGTGTCTGCCATAACCTCACCATCCTGAGCAAATTACTACATAGAAAGGTTTTGATTCTAAGAGTACAGCATCTGTCTTGCTTGCTGCTCCAGCACAAATTTTAAATCTAATGATTCAGTTTACATTGGAATGACTTTACAGACAATAAAGCACAAATCAGCTGAGCAGTTTATGATATCCAAATAGTAAAATAATCTCCATCAACTAGTCAAAATTTGTAGTTCAACAGCTTTAAATTGAATTTTCTTGGTGCTGAATCTCATTGGTTCTGCTCACTCTTTTTACATTCAGTTAGTGTTATCAGACAAGTCTAGAAACTGCCATTTCACCAGAAAGGAACTGAAACATTTGTATAGAACAAAGGTTTTTCATTCTTGTTTTGCTTCTATTTCCAGTTACCTCAAAATTTGCATGACATTTTTGAGACCTCTGCCCAAGAACTTCCCTTTTATCTTTGCATTTGAATAAAATGAAGATTCTGATGATGCTTTGACTCATACTAAGACAGTGTGATAGCCATTACATAAAACGCTATGATATTACACTCAGAATGTGCACGTGAATTAAATTTTCTAATATTATGATATTTTATAAAGAATAGCATTTGGAAAAGTTACTTTCTGTGCCCATTTTCTTGAGCTCTTGAACATCTAGTCCTCAATAATCACAGAAAACTATGGACTAGTGTTATTTTTATTTAACTTGAACATTGTGTTAATTTTTGTTGTGGATTATTGAGCTTGCCAATGTGTGAAAATGGTTTTGTTTGGGTACCCAAAACACTTAACGCATTCGTTAGCTCTGTGTTTCCCTTACAGCCTCATGGATGCTCAGTAAGCAGTGCAGAAAATAGGCCCTATTTACTATATGGGTGCCTGTCACGAGGGATATGGATCTGATCCTATCTGTATTACTCCTCAAGCAGTGACAATTTATTTGAGGGGCAAAACTACCTCCCTCCCCCACCCCAATTCATACTACTTTCTGTTAGTACTCGAGAAAATGTCTGAGAGCATATGTAAAATTATACACAACAGTAAACAAAAATCAAATTAAACTACATGTAACTAATGAAGTGCTTGTGGGAAATAGGGTTTTTGGTCAGGAACTTAATGCACAAACATACATCAAAATTGTAGCATACTGTCATAAATCTAACAGAAGTGAAGTCCAGAGCATAGCAAAAGTCATCTTCAGCATGTGCAAATAGTACAGGGAGTGATATGAATAAAAAAACATATACTCAGGCAGTTCAGCATATGAAAATGATATTAAAATTTATTGAAAATGTAGGATATTATCATAAATTTCAAGTGTACTTCAAGATTTGTAGAACAATATGACGTATCAGATAAAACTTTCTAAATATATGCAGACTGGTATCATAAATTTCAGTTCCCTCGTGTACTGAAAAATTTTATCTTTTGTCAGGCAGGGGGGGGGGGGGGGCAAAAAAGTTATGAGATATGCAGGACAGCATCAAAGAACTGTTCAAATTTACTTCATCTGAGGAAACCGACTCAGTTTAAATGGGAAACAAAGCAGTAAAAACTCACAGTAAGGTTTCACAAAGTTGAAGAAGCCACTACCATTCAATTAGAATGTGAAGAATACATTAGGTATGTAAAATTCATTCAAGGAAGTGATAGTGCTACTCTGTGTAGCAAAGTGAACAGCTAACCAGAAGTGAAGTCCAGAGCATAGCAAAAGTTATCTTCAGCATGTGCAAATAGTACCGGGAGTGATGCGAATCAAAAAACATATACTCAGGCAGGGTCAGTCACTCTTCCATCAATGGTGTGTACTGAATGGTTCATAGATTGTGAAAACTGCTGGACCAGTGCAGTGCTGCACTATTTACTGCCCACATGATGTGCCAACAGTGCTGTCTGCAGGAGCAAGCTGTGAGTGTAGTATGAAGCACAAGTATCTCTCTATCCATACTGAGGCTCAGCAGGGAGTCTGAATCACTGTTGGGTACTAAAGACACAAAATGATAATGTAGAAGTAAATGACTACAAAATTATTTACAAACAAAAATGAAACCACATACCACACATTTGTAAGCCATACTTAAATCATCAGTTACTTGTAAGCTTACTGTTCATCCAAAAAATATTAAAAATATTTGTTTAAAGACATAGCAGTAGAAACAATATTTATGATATATACATAATTCCATGGCACTTGTCTGCTGCATTGAGAGTCAAAGCAATACCAATTTTATCAGTTTCTCCATTTTGCAGAAATGTTTTATATAATATTTCTCCATTTTTCAGTGTATCTCATCTACTGCTTCATTAACTTACATCCAAATAGCTGAAAGTGCATGTGTTTGCATTTTTGATCACAGGAAATTCAATGCACTCTATAGGCAAGAGTGATTACTTTTAGAAAGAAAACTTCTAAACAGTAACTTGCATGGAATGAATACTTAAAAACAGTGTGTAATTAATTGTTAACCTCAAATTATCAAATTTTGTACAGAAACTGTGTGCACTAAATCTCAAATTTTCATTTTTAAGTGCTAAGTTATTAATGATAATGGCATGAATTCTATTTGTGTTGAGATATTTCTTGCTCTTTATTCAGAGCAATCCAAGATAGTAAATTCCAATTACCCCATCTTTCCAAATTCAGAGTTACATACAGAGGTTCTGAATTTAACATTAATGCGATATTCACACTCATGTTTATATTATGCAAACAAAACAGGGTACTTTGTACTGTATAGGACAGATTTTCTCCTGAAACTTTGTATTCTTGTGTGCTAGTAAGTACAGCTCATCACTGATATAATGGAAAGTCTTGTGTTGAGTGGGGGGAAAAATGCAAGGAGAAAAGGTAACCATTCACAATATTCTCTCTCTCTCTCTCTCTCTCTCTCTCTCTCTCTCTCTCTCTCTCTCTCTCTCTCACACACACACACACACACACACACACACACACACACACACGGGGTCTACATTGTCCCAGGGCTGCAGCTCAACTTGTAGTGCTGTGACAATGTTTTTATGTGTGACTATCTACCACTTAACAGTTCAACTGTAAAGTGAACGTTTCCTTTACTCTGTGAAACTTGAGTTTCTCCAAGCATATAGAATTTTCAAACAACTTATAGGATTCCAGCCAGGTGATGTCTGTGACAACCACTAACACTTTGACAGATGTACATGCCATCATTTTGAAAGCTGCATTTGTGTCTTGAAGATGATGGGTCGTGCACCTGTAGAAATAGCAGTTGTCAAATACATCACCTGGCTGCACTAACTTTGCTCTTTGTGTTGTTCGTACTTTATTTGCATTTGTTGCACTGAGACAAAACTTTGTAATGTTTCAAGCAATGTTATGTCTACAGTAAAACAGTGGAGATAAGTTGGTGTACTGTAAGAATTTGGTTTGTAAGGAATATTTAGCTTACCTTGTGTATGTTGTGTTTAACCTCTTCCAACAGAAAGGAACTCAGTTATTGAGCATTTGATTGCACCAAGTTTTAAGGCAGAATTATTTACCTGTTTTCAGATTTCTGCTCACTGTCAGCTTTTCACTATCGAGATAGATGGAGACCTTCAACTATCATTGCTTGTAATGTTGCTCATGATTTTAATTGTTTTAATATTACCTTTAGTTACATCAGTACTTATGCTATTAAGTGCATGACTGGCCTTGTCTGAATGTTATTATTTGTTGTTATGAAGTCTGTCTGCATACCAAACATGCATCTGAGGTGCTTCTGAAACAACCTGCAAAGAGTGCCACTGCATTCCATAGCATTTTTACTCACTAAGCTAAAAATGTTGGTAACAGTCATCATAAAAAATTAGTGTTCTATGTATGTACTCACCATTTATTTATTTTTTAAAGTTAACTTTATATATTATTTCCTTCCAATAATTAATGTGCTAATGTAAATCATAACTTCTTTTAAAAAATCTTTATTTTTTGTCCTTCTACAAACTAATATAAAAATTAGTGTATTATATTATCTATTTAGGCAGGTATGGTAGATTCAGTAAAGAGGAGAAGGTGAATACAAGTATTCACTTTGTATTCACCTTCTCCTCTTTACCGAATCTACCATACAATTTTATTCCGCCTATATATACTCAATAATATGTAACCCACTTCCAAATATTATCTATTTAATATGTTTTGGAGACAAATTG
Organism: Schistocerca piceifrons; assembly: GCF_021461385.2. Lineage (NCBI taxonomy): Eukaryota > Metazoa > Arthropoda > Insecta > Orthoptera > Acrididae > Schistocerca > Schistocerca piceifrons. The sequence goes on from NC_060143.1 coordinate 234,286,052, forward strand.
GAGAAAATTTTGTGTATATATGTTTGACTATTCCTACAAATCATTTTTCATGTAAGTTAATAATTTATTGACCCAGTTAAAACATTCATTTAACAAGACTTAACTATTACATGAAAGGATAAAAAAAGAAACTTCTCATCAAAGATTTTCACAGTGAAGCACAGAGTAAAAAAAGGCAGAGCACCCACATACAGGAGCTGGAATTTGTACAAAAGTTATCGAATGAAATAAATGCTACCTAATTTTAGCAAATGCCACTATTTTTCAATTAAAAATAGCAAATGCATAGATTTCTTTTTTAACAAAAGGTAAACACTTCATTTGCAAATTAGTGGCTTTACACATTAGCTGCTGTATGCTTAGTGACAGATGTTTCACCACCAGGCCAGGCCATGTACATGACCTTAGGTGTGAGGCTCTGCTGTGGTTGGCCGTGGCCATACAGTATCAGGCTTGCAGTTCTGTTGTGGCTTCCAGAAGCCACACAGCAGTCCATGTGTTAAGTTAGATCCAGTTTATAACTACCAAATATGAAAAGCATCCAAGATTGGCAGAATGAAAGACAACATTAGACTAACAAAGTTTGTTTTATTCTACCACTGGTGATTTAGCAGATCAGTCGCTGTTGCGATTTGTTTTGGTCTTGTGCTTTGTTGCTATGTGTGAGTTTATTATTTTACGTGACAGAATGCCTGAAGCTAACAGCAGAAATGAGTAGGAAAACGATCAAGCCATTAAGATCCAGGAAAGCTAACTCAGTATGCACACTGAATGTGATCACATTGTGCACACGTGTAATTGGGATTGACATCATCCCCTCCTGTACACAACTGTCAATCAGTTCGCCACTTTGAGTCAGATATATGTTTGCTCACTACAGATTGGTTGAGCTATTTCCTTAGATTGTATTCTATATGTAAGCGGAATAATGTACTCATTTGCAATTTATCACTGCCTATGTTAGTAAAGAAGCTTTTCAACTCAATTCTATTCAGTACCTTCTCATTAGTTACTTGATCTACCCATCCAATCATCAGCATTCTTCTGTGGCACCTCTGGTCTGAAATGTTTATTGTCTGTGTATCAATACCATAGAAGGCTACACTCCAGACAAATACCTTCAGAAAAAACTTCCTAACAGTTAAATCTGCATTCAGTGTTAAAAAATTTCTCTTCTTCAGAATTGCTTTTCTTTCCATTATGAATCCACATTTTACAGCCTCTCTACTTTGGCCATCACCAGTTATTTTACTGTGCAAATAGCAAAACTCATCTATTACTTTTAGTACCTTGTTTCCCAATCTAACCCCCGTAGTATTACCTGATGTAATTTGAGTACATTCCATCACCCTTGTTTTGCTTTTGTTAATGTTCATGTTATATCCTCCTTTCCAGACACTATCAATTCCATTCAACTGCTCTTCCCAGCACTTTGATGTCTCTGAGAAAATTGTAATGTCATCAACAAACCTCCAAGCTTTTATGTCTTCTCCCTGAACTTTAATTCCTTCTCCAAATTTTTCTTTGGGTTCCTTTACAGCTTGCTCAATGTATAGACTGAATAACTTCAGGAATAAGCTACAACTCTCTCTCATTCCCTTCTTAACCACTGCTCCCCATTCATATCCCTCAGCTCCTATAACTGTCACCTGGTTTCTGTACAAGTAGTAAATAGCCTTTTACTCCTGCGGTCTTCAGGATTTCAAAGAGAGTATTCCAGTTGACATTCTAGAATGAAATTTTCACTCTACAGCGGAGTGTGCACTGATATGAAACTTCCTGGCAGATTAAAACTGTGTGCCGGACCGAGACTCGAACTCGGGACCTTTGCCTTTCGCGGGCAAGTGCTCTGCCGACTGAGCTACCCAAGCACGACTCACACCCCGTCCTCACAGCTTTACTTCTGCCAGTACCTCGCCTCCTACCTTCCAAACTTGGGTAGCTCAGTCGGTAGAGCACTTGCCCACGAAAGGCAAAGGTCCCGAGTTCGAGTCTCGGTCCGGCACACAGTTTTAATCTGCCAGGAAGTTCCAGTTGACATTGTCAAAAGCTTTCTCCAAATTTACAAAAGCTGTAAATGTAGGTTTCTCATTTCCTTAGCCCATCTTCTTAAGACAAGTTGTAGGGTCAGTATTGCCACGTGTATTCCTACATTTCTCTGGAATCCAAACTCATCTTTCCTGAGGTTGGCTTCTCCCAGTTTTTCCACACATCTGGAAAGAATTCATGTTAGTATTTTGTAACCATGACTTATTAAGGTGATAGTTTAGTAATATTCACAACACCTGCTTTTGTTGGATTCGTAATTATTTCATTCTTCATGAAGTCTGACAATATTTTGCTTATCTCATACATCTTGCACACTGGATGGAATAGTTTTGTTATGGCTGGCTCTCCCAAAGATATTAGTATTTCTGAGGGAATGTCATTTGTTCCAGGGGCTTGTTTTGATTTAGGTCTTTCAGTGCTCTATAAAATTATTCTCACAATATCAAGGTTATTTGGCATGATAGTGGAGAAAAAGGGTTGAAATGAGATGGGAAATGCAGTTCAAGAAGTTAAAATTACGAAGTGCCAGAAATGTTAACCAATAATTACCAGCACTACGATACAAGGGTTATTGAATAAATAATCCCATAAAATTTTTGTTCAAGTCATTTTAGTATACATAGTAAAACATCATTCTAGGTCCTTCAAATTAGGTGCTTCTTCTTCACATTTACAAAGTTTTGAACAATTCCAACAGATGCAGAACCATAGTGAAACATCAGAATGGTGCCTATGCAAGACACGTGTTACAAGCAGTGTGTTGTAACTGGTTTCATGATTGCAAGAAAAGAAATCATAGTGAACATCCTTAATGTTCATGAGTACTATTATGCAAAGGGTAAAGAGATTTAAAACATCAGGAAGTGCAGAAACTGAGCTTCATTGTTGGCCACAGTTGGGATGTACTGCCGCAACCACTGCTCCTGTAATGATGAGTGTGAATGCCATTACTCATGCAGTTGATCTGTAACTGCCTGTGAGCATTGATAGTGTGTTTGACAGGTGATATTCAATATGAGTTCCATTAATACTCACAGCAGACCACAAGATTCAAAGAAAAACATTTTATCTGAACTGTTTGAGTAGTTTGAGGCCAATGAAGAGGCCTTCGTGGCATAGATCATTACAAATGGCAGAACCTGGGTGTATTGCTTTGAACTGGAAACAAAAAGGCTATCACTGGAGTGTCACTCCCTGCAGTCACAAAGAAAGAAGAAATTCAAGGCCACTCCCTCCCTCTGCTGACAAGGTCATGATGAAAGTTTTGTTGGATAGTGATTGTCTCATTCTTGTGGACTTGTTACTAAAAGGGACAATAATTAATTCAGAGGTATACTTTAAGACTCTGAGCAGACTCAAGATGCATTTCCAATGTGATCCATCTGTCAAGAATCCAAAATAAATCTTGCTCCAAAATGACAATGCATGTGACTACACACAGAACTCAGAACGGAACACATTGCCATATTTGGTTGCACACTACTGCTCTATCCATCCTATATCCCAGACTTAACACCCTCGGACTTCTGTCTGTTTGTGCCACTTAAGGATTCTCTATGTGGGACACGCTTTGAAGATGATTAGACAGTAATTCATGCAGTGAAAATATGGCTATGCACACATGACAAGAGCTGGTAGCAAAAGGGAATATGTGCTCTTACAAAACTTTGGTGTAAGACCATATAATGTGATGGGTGCTATGTAGAAAAATAGTATGTGTAATAGAAATGTGACTCATGTTGTCACCAATTTCTACCTCTTAAGAATAAATATGTTCTGAGAAAAAGTATAATTTATTGAACAACTCTCATAGAAACACACAAAAATAGATATAACACGCATAGCTTTCAGAAAAATAGTTTCCGTCTTTGGGGAGGAAGAAGACGTGAGAACAAGCAGAAAAGATGGATTGGTAGAGGAAAAGAAAATGGAAATTGGAAAGAATAAGAAATTAAATATTTTTTAGGAAAATTGAGGTGAAAATTACATATTGGTGGAAGAAGAGAGAGTGCAGGGGGGAATGGGGTAGCTTTGGAGAATAAATAGTAATTCAGATTGTTCATTTAGTGCAGCAGTCACTCATGTATGTTGAATCATGCTGTTGTGTGTGCTCAGCAATTGTTACCTCATTCTCTTTCCCTTTTTATTGCTTATTCCTACAATATGTGCAACCACTTCCCTTTTTCAAAAAATAATTCCATAATTACATTATTGTTTCCATTTTTCACTTTTAGCTCTCTTCCAATCCTTCTTTTTGTCTCGTTATATTCCTTGTGTCATCTCTGAACTGAAGCTGACACAGTGTTTACTAATCTACCTTTAACCTCCTTTTTGCCATCTTTTCCTTCATCATAGTCTTCCTTTTTCCGCAAACCAGATGTAATTATTTATATCTGGGTATATCTGCCTCCTCCTCATCCCCCCCCTCCGCCCCCCCCCCCCCCAAAAAAAAATAAAAAAAAATAACCACTATCCCAGAAACTTCTTGCAATCAATTCCTCTTTCCTCCTAGAAATAGGAACCTCTTGTTCCAAAAGCTAGGTGTGCTGCAATCCTTTATCATGCATTTACTGAATATTGATTTTATAGGAAGTTCCACTTTCTGAAGGTTCACACACGTCAATCTTTCAGTCTCTTTTTGATTTGGAACTGGGAATTCATTATGTAACACCCATGGCTCCAAGTGAAGGGAGACACCAGAGCTGGAACAGTATTTCTTTTTTCTGTCTGTCACCCCAAATTTTTCTTTATATGCCTACGTCTTTTTCTGTGTTTGTCTTTGCTCTACCCATAATAACCACTCTGTTTTTAAGTAACTGCTTCTTTCTTGTATTCCACTCCCCATCTACAGAACTACTGTCAGCTGCTCACTTAACTCAGCAGTTCCTGCCTCATAGAATTTTATGATTGTCCTATTGTTTCTCAATATTTCCAAATCCATTGCATTATCTTCCTTCTCATGAATTACAGCCAGTTTAATTATCATCACTGATAGAAGATGAAGTGTGTGTGTCATTATCTTCTGAAATTTAAGTCCTGTTGTGTTTGTTTTCTTACAGTTGTAGGCAACAAAATAGAAGCTGAACTGGAATACTGCAACCATCAAGGAGTAGTATGATGCTTCTCAAAAAAATTATGTGTACTTTGGAATATTGCCAGAATTGTCAGTAGAAATACATTTTAAGTAAAATGAAATCCAAAATATGAGAATATGAGGAATTAGTGCTAAACAGTAGTGAATAACAGAACTATCCATTAACAGCAGATCTCACTGTTATTTTCTTTACAATCTTTACAGATTTCTGTAGATCCTTAATCTTTTTGTTTCATGACATACAATGTTAATGTAAACCTTTCCATGTCATTATTCACTTCTGAAGTGAAACAAATATCGAAGGGATGATGATGATAATCACAGAATATGGTTGTAGAAGTTCACTGAATTCGTAAGATAAGATTAACATAAGTTATAAAAATCTAATTGTATTCTATGTGTGTTTCAGTTTGATGAATATCATGATATACCCCAAGATGGTTCCGATTTTGTTGATGATGACGATGATGATGAGCCCCCAAATATGGGATCTTTGAAGCAACAGAAGAGAGAATTTGCCATGGAAGTAATGGACTAAGTAATTGTGCTCAATTAGTGTTAGTGAATACGGACTTTGTGAAATGGGCCAGTGAAATGCAAGCTCAAAACGAAATGAAAGAAATGAGTTTTAAAGCATACAATGGCCAACATACTGCCACATACATTATGAACAGAGCAACAATAAATGGCACCATGAATCTCATTATGTAGATCATAAACTACCATTGTCTATAAATATTGTACATAGTGTTTTCCTAAGTTTTTATTATTTTGAGTGATCCTTTGACATTTTTCATATGTTTCATAATGATTTTTGTAGTTTTTAACCTAATAAGCAGCCTTCATTGAATCAGTGTGTGATAAACAGCCCATTGGTTCAAATATCACTCATTATGTGTAACAGCTGCAACAACCCGGTGAGAATTCATGAAAAGTACTATTTTATTATGTCACAAAAAAGAGGACATAGTGTCTCAAATTCAAAATGAAGCCAAAATTGTTGAACATGGCTAATAAGTGAATGTTATCTTGAAATATTGTTGACAGTATAATTCCTTCTGACACTTGTAGCATCCTTTTTTAATTTTTGTGATTCTTATTTTTACCTTGAGGGCACAAACTGTGTAAAAAGGACTCTAGATTATATTTTGTAACATAATGAGAACTACTAATAATTGTATATATGTACATGTAAATAGTATTTATTTAAGCTTTTTAAGATAATAAAAATTATACATACCATAAAGCAGTTGTTTCTTATTCATTATGAACCTATAGTGAATTCTTTGTGTGTAAGGGCAGAGGGACAAAGTAGTTAGACAACATGTAGAGCATGGGGGGGTTTCTTTATGAAATAACAAAGGCAGGAACATTTCTGAGAATGCTGTATGGCAGTATAATTTATTCTGTAGACATACCGTTCAGTGTTCTTGTTGCTTGTTGTAGTATTCCATTGTGGTTGATGCACTCACAAGAAAAGAAAAATGCCCAAGTAGCTGAGAACAGTAGAATTACAAAACAGAAATTGTATGATAATGTTGAGCAACTGAAAGAGCTTCCGAGTGAAGGCAGCTTAAAGATTGTCCTGATCTGATGAAAGATTGTCACTAATACGGTAACAGTTATTGAAGGTGCAAGTTGAGCACTCAGTCTGTCACAATTGAAAAACACTGCCGTAGGCATGGTGGGTATAGACTGCATTGGCAGTGTCCAATGGTATGTGCTGCAATCTGAGGAATTTACTAGTGGCACTTCCAAAGTAGACCACCGAGCAGAGAAAAACCAGGAAGTTATCTAGTATCAAATGGCTCATGGACATGAACTGATTGTGACTGCATCCTGGAGATGTGACACCCTCATATACTGTAGTGGCTGTCACAGGCAAGACAAGTTACGGTCACAGGAGAAGCTAATGGTCGCTCAACGCCGAGGTTATCAGTGGAGCTGTAGTCGAGGTGTAGGCATCTTCACAGGGCAGCATTCTGTTGTGTGGCATGTGATTGGATTGTAAGGCACACTCTGTATGCCACATTCCTTTCCCTTTCAGAGGAGATGTCAAAGCCATCTCACTATGTAGACAATGGCTACAAAGACAACACCCAGAGATATGGTGCTCCTCTTCCCCATGGAAGAGATGGTGAAGTTATCAGGGAGAAGTGAAGCTGAAGAAAATACAATAAATAGTCAAGGTCATCATTGAGAAAAGTAACCAAGTCGCCAAAGATGACATGGCAATGCCTGGCTTGTAGCAAAACTCTCAGACCAGAAAACACAAGTGCAGTGAAGCCCAACAAAAGTCCCAGAGAGGGTGCCACAAAGAAATAAGGAGAGGATGCAGAAAGGAGAAGGCTCTGAAGGACACAAGTGATGACCATGATTGGAGACATTTGGGACCCATGACCAGGATGGAACAACACAAAGAGGGGTCCAGAATAGGACTTGTGGTGCACCACAAAGTTACCTGTTGAAGAGAAACCCAGTGCATGAGACTCACAAAAGTCACAACCAGAAGAGAAGCATCCTGGGTAAGGAAGTAGGGCCTCAAGGACATGGGGCAGGAAGCTGGCAACAGGCAGATGGAATTATGGAATGAAGGACCACTTGTCCAGAGGAGACAAGGAGTGGACAGCAGAGGCAACAGACGACAGAGATGATGATGCCATTTAGGAGACTGGAGCCAATGGCACAGAAAACACCAAGGAGGGGCTTAGGGAGTTGTGGAGGAAGGTGAGTGGGCTGGCCATGTGCGTTTCTGCAAGACACGGAATGGCAGCGTATGGGTTGGTGGTGTGAGGACCTGTGGTGCATGGGCCAAAGGTTTGTGGGCCTGCAGTGTGTGGTCTGACAACTCAGAAGGTGCCAGTGGTCCTGGAACCTGAGGAGGCTCCGGGACTAGTGGCAAGAGTGCCAGTTGCGTTGGAGCAGGGTGTTGCACATGCCCAGCGCAGAGGTTGTAAGGCTTGCTGTGTTGCGCTGCTGCAGACTGGCCAGCAGGATGACGGTTAATGGCAGACAGGTGCTCAAACCAATGGTGGCATGTGGAATGCAATTATGTCGATGGACAGTGATGGCTGGGGAGGACACAGTGACAGCTGGATCCAAACTCAAAATTGCAAACAAAATGCCCTGGGAGATCACCAGATGCCTCATTGTCAAATTTAGGAAGAGTCCAGAGTATTGAGCTACCTGTAGAAGGAAGACTAACCAAGGCCCCAAGCTTCCAGCAGACACAGCACTGGAGGCAGCCAGTGGAGTGCAGCCACCAGGGCAGACTAAAGGAAGGAGTCAACCTATAAGAACAAGAGATGTGCTGGGCCATCACCAAGAAGGAACAACCACTGAAGGTGGGGAGAGCAGGTGCAGCTGGGCCTCATGGCAAAACTGCCAAGACCAGAGGACAGTAGGAGCAAGGAAGTCTGTGAGGCCTCAGGAGACGACCACGATGAAAGTTGTCCGAGGGCTGTGATCAGATTGGGGCAGCACTGGGCAGGGCCCCACAGAAGACAGAAAGCAGGCCATATAGGTGCCTGTCAGAGAACTTGAGAGTACAGGTGGGTGAGACCCACACTGAGAAGGGAAAAGGTCTGTAGGTGAAGGAGGACACTGGAGGTGAGTGTGAAGTATTGGCTGTGGGCAAAATGATGGGGGACGTTTCAGGTGGTGACAGGCCAGGATCAGCAGGAGCGGGAAAAATATGTACAGCAAAAAAGGAATATCATGTATTGCTAAACTTAACAGATTAAAAGTCTGCCCACATGCTCCCTATCTGGAAGATAAGTTAAATGAAATGGTACTGTCATGAAAAGAGGTTACAAGAAGAACATAAATCATATACAACCGCTCACTTGACGAAACGTCTGTTCCTAAAGATTGGAAAGTAGCACAGGTCACAGCAATATTCAAGAAGGGAAATAAGAGTAACCCATTGAATTACAGACCCATATCACTGACCTCAATTTGCAGTAGGATTTTGGAGCATATACTGTACTCGAACATTATGAATCACCTTGAAGAAAATGACTTGTTGATACATAACCAACGTGGATTCAGACAATATTGTTCTTGTGCAACACAGCTAGCTGTTTATTCCCATGAAGTAATGAGTGCTGTCGACAAGGGATCTCAGATTGATTCCATATTCCTAGATTTCCAGAAGGCCTTTGATACTGTTCCTCACAAGTGACTATTAATCAAATTGCATGCATATGGAGTATTGTCTCAGTTGTGTGACTGGATTCATGATTTCCTCTCAGAGAGGTCACAGCTCATAGTGATAGTCAGTAAATCATCGAGTAGAACAGAAGTGATATCTGGCATTCCGCAAGATAGTGTCATAGGCCCTCTGCTGTTCCTGATTTACATAAATGATCTAGATGATGATCTGAGCAGCACCCTTAGACTGTTTGCAGATGACGCTTTAATTTACTATCTAGTAAAATCATCAAACAATCAATTCCAATTACGAAATGATCTAGAGAGAATTTCTGTATGGTGCGAAAAGTGGCAATTGGCACTAAACAAAGAAAAGTGTGAGGTCATCCACATGGGTACTGAAAGAAATCCGTTAAATTTTGGGTATACGACAAATCGCACAAATCTAAGGGCTGTCAATTCAACTAAATACCTAGGAATTACAATTACGAGCATCTTAAATTGGAAAGACTACATAGATAACATTGTGGGGAAGGCAAAACAAAGACTACGCTTTGTTGGCAGAACACTTAGAAGATGTGACAAACCCACTAAAGAGACAGCCTACATTACACTTGTCCATCCTCTGCTGGAATATTGCTGTGCGGTGTAAGATCCTTACCATGTGGGGTTGATGGAGGACATAAAAAAAGTGCAAAGAAGGGCAGCTCGTTTCGTGTTATCATGCAATAGGGGTGAGAGTGTCACTGATATGATATGCTAGTTGGGGTGGCAGTCACTGAAACAAAGGCAGTTGTCTTTGCAGTGATATCTATTTATGAAATTTCAGTCATCAACCTTCTCTTCCGAATTTACCCAGATACATAGGAAGAAATGATCATTATAATGAAATAAGAGAAATCATAGCTTGAATGGAAAGATTTAGGTGTTCCTTTTTCCCACACTCCATTCGAGAGTGGAATGGTAGAGAAGTAGTATGAATATGGTTTGATGAACCCTCTGCCAGGCACTTAAGTGTGAATTGCAGAGTAACCATGTAGATGTAGATAAATCAAATCAAAACATGGATCATGAAGTTTAGTTGAATTAAGTTAGGTGATGCTAAGGCAAGTATATCAGAGTATGAGATGCTGAAAGCAGGAAACATGTTTTACCATCTGGCTAGCAAAATAAGTGATAACAGCAGAAGTAAAGAGGATTTAAAATGTATACTGGCAGTAGCAAGCAAAGCTTTCTTAATAGAGCGATATGTGTTAACAATGAACATACATTTAAATGTTAGGAAGTAATTTTTGACAGAATTTGTTTGAAGTTTAGCCTAGTATGGAAGTGAATATGGAAATTAAATCCTCTTATAGGCTTAAAGTGCTTATGGGGGTCAAGTATAACAAACAGTTTCTGCCAAATGTGAGATGTTAGACTGATGCAGACATTTCTGTTTCAGTGCCAGTAATTGGTTACCATCCCATTAAATATAAGAATACTGGGGACTATGTGATTGAAATAAGGTTAGATGGACAGCTATTCATTAAAAGTGGTGTAACTCTATTGCTAATAATAAGTTAATGTAAATATGAACAATAACTCACTAGTTTTTACACAGATTTAGTTATTTATTATCATGTCATAAGTACAAAAGTGCATAATCAACAAAAGGGAATAAGTTGTTGACATCAGTTTATGCATTGGTTGACCAAAAATTTGCCGCATTGAGTGCATCTGGCTTCGTCCTCATCAGGTTTCTCATAGAGCATGTGGCTGGAGATGAATAACACTATAGTTGATGGTTGTTAATCTGCACAGTGCCACACTTCCTCAAAACTCTGACTCAGCACGAAGACCCTGCTTCTGCAGGTTGGTCTTACACCTCATGGTACTAGAGTTCAGTCTGTTCAGAGCCTTCCATGTTGTCCACTTCACTGAAAATGCCACTTTGAGATCCTTACTTGTTGTGGTGTTCCTATAATAGCTTTAGTTGTTGACAAGAAGCTCTTCCTTGATTTCAGCTGAGGATGTGCAGGCTGATGGTCATATGAAGGGACAAATAAAATAAAATTAAATATATCCATCTTCTGAACTGCTATATTTATGCAAATAGTGATGATGTCTTCAGCTGTGTGTATTAGGTTTCATTTATTAAGGCCTTGTCATGAAGTTATAACAACTAAAAGTTGTAATTTCTTTCTGGTGCTACAGAAAGTGTACTCACTGTTAGACAAATAACTAATTACACAGGTAGTATACAGTTTCATGTTTATCTCAACACCATAAACAGCCTTCACAGTTTATAATAACCATCACATAGTTATGCTGCTGTTGGCAGGATGGTAAGCAACAGAGTCTGTCATGTATTGTACCGCTGACCAGTGGAATCATGGAAATCCAATCTCGGCAGTGTCAGTTTGAATGTGAGAATCTGCTGCACAACTTTTCTCCTACAGTTTCTAGCAGGAGAAGAACATAATGCAACTGGGTAAACCTGTAACTGAATCTTGCATACTGTGTTTCAATATGCTGTTTTACAACAGTAACATTATTTAGTACATTCTTCTGTGTTTACAGCAGGATTAGATCTAATACAGAATGAGATGACAGCTAGTTTCCAACACACTCATGAATAAAATAAGAAAGGAGAAAAGTGAACCTTATTTTGTCTCAGTTATTCTGGGTGAAGCAATTGATGTGTATAATTTGTCGCAGGTCTCCTTAGTACTTCACCATGTCTGTGAGAGATTTCTAAAATTCATGAACAAGCTCAGAGCTACAATGGAGCTGCAGTCGGCAGGCCATATGAATGTATTGCAATCAAGAGTGATAAACACATTTTCTGCTGCAGTATTCCACTCATCAATGGAATTTAATGCTATTACAAGCTGTGTCAGAGATCAAAGAGTGCTTAATTTTTTCCCTTATTTCGAATGGCAAGCTTTTTTACACCATGTCAGCAAAAGGGACCTGGGTTCTTGGTGAGAAAGTAAAGAAATGACTGCTAAAAGTGCCTGCTATATGTTGGAGTTCTGCATTCTGTTTCATGAAAACCTAATATTGCAGTGAACTGGTTTCAGATTTTAGTAACATAATAGATCTAGATATGTGGGACAAAGAAGCTTATACTGCTGCTCATGGACTGGAAATCATCATGCAAGATGTCAGTTTAAATTTTGTTCTACATACTTTTGCAGAAATTTTCTCTCTCATTTGATATATTTAAAACAGACTGCATGATAGCAGCTAATATGTAACAAAATTAATGAGTTTGAAGAAATATTGAAAACCAAATGTGACAGATGTACCTAACATCCTAGGAATAACCACTAAATCCCCGAGTCCTTAACGACTCGAACTCCTATGTACAAAACAGCTTCAGACTTGTGTTTATTTTACAAATGATTTAATGCATTAAATATTTGGTGTTAAGATTGTAAACAAGAAAATTACAGAAAAATTTTGAAATTATGTTTAAAGTTCATCAACCTGGAAACTCCCACATTTTGGAAGAATGGCATTTATAAGCTTCCAGAGAAATGGCAATATATTGTCAACAATAATGGTGCATACTGCAGGAAATAAATAGATTGTTTATAGAACCAATCCATCTTATGTAATCATTTTATGCAAGACCTTGTGTGTGAAGTGTGTAAGAAGACAGGCCGGCAATCACTCGGTCATCTGTGGGGAGGTGCGTTCCGCAGCATTTTCCGTGACTGCCCCTTAGCAAAAGTGAACAAACTTATGAGATAACCCAATGTATTATTCACCATCAGCACATTTCACAATATTCACTCCTTTTCATTGTATGCTCATAATTTTCAGAGGAAATGTGGCACAGTTTCAGGCTTCTTGTTGTGGTGCATAACTGTCAACCAGGTCAGTCTGCAACAGGTGATGTGAAATTCCACTGCTGCATGAAGAACAGCTGTCAGAATTTGCCAGATATCCATGGTATACATGCAAAAAAAAAAAAAAAAACCTTTGTAGTTTTACATAAAATAACCATTACTAAGATAAAATCATTAACTTTGGTTCATAGTACATTACATATCATACTTAACAATTCATTGTGTATGTGGCAAAGTCTTCAGTGCTACAGTACAAGTATATATATCATCACATGCATGTTAATTGAAATAACAGCAATTTTATCCAGAGTAACAGTTTTCATGCTAATTTTATGATCCTCATTTATAGTTAATGGATAAACAAATAGAATAAAATAGTCAAATGACAATTAAATTTTCATACAGTGTATACAATTATTTTCTGATAGCTACTGCTTTCTGTTAATATATAATAATAATAAAACTCTAAAAACATTGTGTCTGTCTGCGTGAACTTGCTACTCTCCATAACTACTTGATGAATTTTTATGGGGTTTTCACAGGTAACTTCGGCACATCTTGGGGCAACGTATAGGCTTTATTTCATAATTTAAAAACAAAAGTAAAGAAAAAGGAGAAGATATCATAATTTAAAGTTTTATCTAATGTCTTCTGCTCAGCTCAGTAGTTCGGATGTTTAATCATCACAGCAAAGTACCCCAAAGTACCAATAGGTAGCACTGCTAATTTTGTAGTACACCAAACAACCAACAGATGGTGCTGTTAGACTTTTTAACTTGATGACAGATGTATTTTTGGAAGTTACATCAGTGACAGAATTAAGTGCCACAATCTAATCTTTTCCAATACAAACTATCAGTGAGTTTAATGGGTGATGATATATGGATTTACTGATTGTCTTTGTGTATTAAAAACTTAATGACCACTGGGAAGAACAGGTAATTAGGATTGTGGAAAGGGCCAAATAAAGTTGGGGTCAGTTTCACCTTCTAATTGTAATTTAATAACACATTTACAACCAAAGTGGCACGTAGCTGAATCTTTACCAAATGCAACTCTTTCACAGCTGAAGGCCTCCAAACAAGAAATCTTAAAAATCAACAAGATAGAAATGCAATTAAAATAGTAAATAAAATAATTAAAAAACATATATCACACTAGGTGGAAAGTATCAAGGCAAAGTAGATAGAACAAACATATGCAAGATGCAATACAAATGACTGAAGACCACAATTAAGTTTCAAAATTTTAAAATATATTACCATAATCTTTTCAAGGCAGAAGGCCACAATTTTTAAGCTTGAAAGATAATTTTAAGAATAAAGTTGAAAGGCTGAAAGCCCCCCCCACAGTTAATTTTTGCAAAATTAAAAAAAAAAAAAAACTATAAGCCTTAAATTTTAAGTAGCTGAAAACAGACAATTAAACACCAGTGGGAAAGACAATAAGGACAAAGGCACTAAGAAGCCTCCAGGGAGGTCAGTCTGCCATCGTTCACTTAGGTGAAACAGGTGGTGAGCCCAACTACACTTGATCCATTGGACCCCAACCAGGGTACAGCCACAGACCAACCAACACGACGACTTGCCTGCCATCAATCAGTACACGAGAACTCAAACACAAAAGGTTATGAACATGGTAATCCGCTATGATATATGTATTAGTTGTCAAAATTACACACCATGTTGGACAGCAACAACAGGCAAGGAAAGGACGCTGCCTGAAATTATGTTAGTGGTCAGTGCAGGTAACCGGAACACTAACGGCCACAAGGCTGAAAATTCCACTGGCACTCTTGAATTTGAAATACATTAATGTAGTTCATCTACATCTACATCTACATTTATACTCCACAAGCCACCCAACGGTGTGTGGCGGAGGGCACCTTACGTGCCACTGTCATTACCTCCCTTTCCTGTTCCAGTCGCGTATGGTTCGCGGGAAGAACGACTGTCTGAAAGCCTCCGTGCGTGCTCTAATCTCTCTAATTTTACATTCGTGATCTCCTCGGGAGGTATAAGTAGGGGGAAGCAATATATTTGATACCTCATCCAGAAACGCACCCTCTCGAAACCTGGCGAGCAAGCTACACCGCGATGCAGAGCGCCTCTCTTGCAGAGTCTGCCACTTAAGTTTATTAAACATCTCCGTAACACTATCACGGTTACCAAATAACCCTGTGACGAAACGCGCAGCTCTTCTTTGGATCTTCTCTATCTCCTCCGTCAGACCGATCTGGTACGGATCCCACACTGATGAGCAATACTCAAGTATAGGTCGAACGAGTGTTTTGTAAGCCACTTCCTTTGTTGATGGACTACATTTTCTAAGCACTCTCCCAATGAATCTCAACCTGGTACCCGCCTTATCAACAATTAATTTTATGTGATCATTCCACTTCAAATCGTTCTGCACGCATACTCCCAGATATTTTACAGAAGTAACTGCTACCAGTGTTTGTTCCGCTATCATATAATCATACAATAAAGGATCCTTCTTTCTATGTATTCGCAATACATTACATTTGTCTATGTTAAGGGTCAGTTGCCACTCCCTGCACCAAGTGCCTATCCGCTGCAGATCTTCCTGCATTTCGCTACAATTTTCTAATGGTGCAACTTCTCTGTATACTACAGCATCATCCGTGAAAAGCCACATGGAACTTCCGACACTATCTACTAGGTCATTTATATATACTGTAAAAAGCAATGGTCCCATAACACTCCCCTGTGGCACGCCAGAGGTTACTTTAACGTCTGTAGACGTCTCTCCATTGATAACAACATGCTGTGTTCTGTTTGCTAAAAACTCTTCAATCCAGCCACACAGCTGGTCTGATATTCCGTAGGCTCTTACTTTGTTTATCAGGCGACAGTGCGGAACTGTATCGAACGCCTTCTGGAAGTCAAGAAAAATAGCATCTACCTGGGAGCCTGTATCTACTATTTTCTGGGTCTCATGAACAAATAAAGCTAGTTGGGTCTCACACGATCGCTGTTTCCTGAATCCATGTTGATTCCTACATAGTAGATTCTGGGTTTCCAAAAACGACATGATACTGCACCCAAAAGAACACTGCCTGAATTTACATCGGTGGCCAGGGCAGGTAATCAGGACACTAATGGCCACAAGGCAGAAAATTCTACTGGTGCACTCGAATTGTAGTCAACCAATATAGTTAATTGCACTGCATGGCAGCTAAATTTCAGCAATAGAAACACTCTGTGTTGCTCACAGGAAAACCTCCCCAACAGTGAACCACCGAAACGAACCACACAACATGAAAGGACGTGACTTGGGTAGTTGAACCTCAAAGCTCGTAGCGATCGGACAGCTGCACACAAGCTCCAACACTGCGCAGGGACTGCCAACGGACCCAGCTGACTGCACCGCATGGAGATCCATCCTGGTCCACACCAACCAACCGACTGCCTGCTGGTCCGTATGCAACTGCTTCTCCGTCACGACTGCACTGCTGGTGCGTCTCCCACTCACTTCCAGACACACAATGGCGGAAATACTGGCTTGGACCCAACCATACAGAGGAAACATGCCCACTGGCTAAACAACATCCCTGCACCAGGAAAGGAATGACCAAAGTCCCACAAGATGGTAATTGAAGGGGCTCAGAAGCACTCAGAGAACCAGTTACACATCACCCGATGAGATGACTGACCTCTCAGAGCCAGTGTGCTGACAACATTTAAAACAGGTTGTCAGTGAAAATCACACCAACTGCACACACAGTTCGACAAACACTTGCATGAAGACTTGAACGATACCCAATAGTAATTAAGCATGCTCGAAAACAAATCAGGAGTTGATGCGCACACCCACAGCCGACTCATGAATGATTGGCAAGCCAAAACACATTGTCCAGTAGCACGACTGACCGACATGTCGGTGCAGACCTCACTGCTCCAACCCGACCGCACTAGTGACGCATGCATTTCCCCGACTGGCAGGTTCGGACTGAGCTCCAGACACGTTCCAACTGACTGGAACCACGAAGTCATGACCTGAACTGCCCTACGACAGACAACGACCGGGAAGTAATAGCAGTCAAGCAAAGATACTACAAGAGGGGATACATCGATACACACAGCTAGTGCCGGTCATGGCCAGGCAAAGCAGCAATTCCGTGGCAGTAGTAATTTAAATTAACATAGTGAGGTGGAAGTACAGGGTGTAAAATACATGATGGCGGGAACTTCTTTTGGTATGTTATATTTATATTCTTTGCTAGGAAAAGTGAATTTATAAAGTTTGTTTTGTGATTTGGGTGCCTACACATTATATTCAGATTTCTTTTTTTTATGAATAAAAATGCCTAGAAAATGGTTGAGTCTTTCTGAATATACCAGAATGACTAAAAGACTGAGGACTATGCAGTCTCAAGAACCCAATTGAGATCTTGAGGCAAGACTACTTGTGGCTTGAGGACATCAGTCCTTAACTTGCTCCTTGGGAGCTTCTTCTGAGAGAGAGACATGATGTATATCTGATTGAGGTGTTATCTTGCTCCTTAGAGCCCTTCACCCACAGAGGCTCAAAGTTACTTCTCTCTAACCATAGAAGTGAAAATTTTGATGCAAAATGGTGCAGGCAAGTGAGTTTTTTTTGCATCCTGCTTATTCCTAAAAATTTACCATTTTGCTTTAAAGATGTACAGTTCCTGATGGGCTTATGTTATGCCTTGACCATAAACAAAGTACAAGGCCAGGTGCAGCATATTGCAGCTGTGAACCTTAGTATCAGTTGCTTTTCAAACAGCCAGCTGTGTGTGGCTCTCTCCTGCGTTAGTGAAGCAAACAAGCTCTTCATTCATGTCCCCAATCATACAACTTCAAATGTTGTATACAAAGATATCACCACACAGGTTGTAACTTTCTTCATTGGATATAATATTACTAGCTTCAACCAGCATTTGATCACAATACGAATGCATGTCACTGGGGTTGTTGAGTAAAGCCTAAGATCAATAAACTATTGTCATCATCAAATTTATAATTTGTTTACACCCATTAGTTCATTATGGTTTGAATATTTCATAATGGAGATGATCATTGAGGAATTTGAAGTGATATATAGTATTTACTAGCTGAGAAATCCATCATTGGTGAGGTATTTATTTATAGCTGTGCCCATATGGTGTATACAAAAAAGAGATTCCACCCATATGAAATCTTGGGCACAACTGTAAATAAATACCTCACCAATGACGGGTTTCTCAGCTAGTAAATACTAAAAATCACTTCAAATTCCTCAATGATCATCTCCATAATGAAATATTCAAAACATAATGAACTAATACATGTTAACAAATTATAAATTTGATGATACGCAAGTGTATTAATCTTAGGCTTTACTCAACAACCCCAGTGACATGCATTTGTGTTGTGGTCAAATGCTAGTTGAAGCTAGTAACATTATATCCAATGAAGAAAGCTACAACCTGTGTGGTGATATCTAAACTAAGCCACCACTATTTTATGAGGTTGGTGCATAAGTCTGCAGTCTCTTTATTTTGCATGTTGGTAATCCTGTTGCTATGGGTTTATTTATCAATTTTTGTTTTTTATTCATAATTCACTGTTGCTATTCGAGTTTACATATTGTGATTTTGTCATTTGGAGATAGTGAGTAGTGTTGTGAATACTATAAAATGGAGTGCCAAGTGGAGAAATTGGAATGTTTCCAACATATACTTTGAGGGGTAACAGCAGTGGAGGCAGCCAGAAACATTTGCACTGCATATGGGGATAATGCCACTGACAGAGCATGGCAGGAAAATAGTTTGCTCATTTTAAGGAGGTTAGTTTTGATATTAGTGACTCTCCACATTCAGGAAGACCTTTGGGGTTTGATGAATATTGTTTAAATGCATTAATCCACAAGAATCCATATCAATGTACTTGAGAACTGCAAATGTGATGAGCCATGATCATTCCACTATTGACACTTGCATGCAATGGGGAAGATTTGAAAATCAGGTGTATGAGTATTGCATGCTCCAAGTCAAAATCACAAAAATCTATGGATAGCCACATGTGCAACTCTGCCTGTTCATCATCAATAGGCTCATGAACAGCACCAGCCATTCCTACCCTGTATAATTATTGGTGACAAGAAATGGTGTCTTTATGTTAACGAAAGGTAAAGAAAGGAATGGCTGGGTGAAAATAAAACAGCAACTACTAGTACAAAGACCTGCGTGCATCCACAAAAGATAATGTTACACATCTAGTGGAACAGCAAAAGTTTGGTGTACTATGAATTGCTTCCCTGCTGCTGACATTTACTGTCAAGATCTGGGATGTCTTGCAGATGGAATCCAAGAACAATGACCAGGAAGACTGCTTGAAGTAATGCTTCTCCATGACAATGGCTGCCCATATTTTGCCAGACTGACAAAAAACACTATACTGGAGTTGGGTTGGGAAGTCATTCTGCACTCTGGGTTGAATTCTACTACATGAGCGTTTGGTACAGAGTTAAATGGAAGAATCCTTTCCATTTCTGAGCTCAAAGTTGCCCGTTAACAGAGAATAAAGAGAAATAACAGGTTACATTACCATAATGGCAAAAGTCTTCGGATTCTGAAACACTGTCAAATAAAAAAAAGCAGCTTTTTTGGGCATTTCTTCCAAAGCAAGAAATACAGATGCAACTCATTGAAGGAAAGACAGAAGGAAAACATGGACCAGAACAGAGATGAGTTTTATGGTTGCAGAATCTCGGAGAGCAGTTTGGCATCCCATATACTGCTACCCTGATTAGAACAACTGAGAATAGAGAAGAGTACTCCATGAATGACCTTTGATAACAGGATGACTTTCACAGAAGAAAGAGAAGCCATCAGTGAGCTATGGAAGCCTTGGTCTATGTTATCTGCTCATATGAACCAAATTTCTACCTCTACGTGAATTATGAGCATTGTCATCTTCTTGTGCAATATTAGGATTGGGAGTATTGCATCCAAGGTGTGGCATAAGCTAGAAGACACACTGTTATGGCATGATAATGCATTGGAAATGAAATGAGCGTTTGGCGTCATTGGCCGGGAGGCCCCTCGCGGGGCAGGTCCGGCCGCCATATCGCAGGTCTTATTACATTCGGCGCCACATTGGGCGACCTGCACGCCGGATGGGGATGAAATGATGATGAACACAACACAACACCCAGTCCCTGAGCGGAGAAAATCTCCGACCCAGCCGGGAATCGAACCCGGGCCCAGAGGACGGCAATCCGTCACGCTGACCACTCAGCTACTGGGGCGGACGATAATGCATTAATTACATGGAAGTGGGCCAAGTAAGCAACGTGAGACATACTTTGAATCAGTTGTTACACAGAGATGCCAAACAACTAGAGTTTCATCGGGTTTTGTCGGCGCAAAGACTGTTCCATTTAGTTTCGAGTGTGCAGCCGCAAGAAATCTCCTTCTTCTTCTAATATTTCGACTGTATAATATTC
This sequence comes from Schistocerca piceifrons, assembly GCF_021461385.2. Lineage (NCBI taxonomy): Eukaryota > Metazoa > Arthropoda > Insecta > Orthoptera > Acrididae > Schistocerca > Schistocerca piceifrons. Next base: position 234,306,662 of record NC_060143.1, read on the forward strand.
AGCCATCTTCACAGTGAGCCGAAAGACTGCCGCTCCAGTGCTCGCTTCGTCCCTTTATGCTGTTGTACCGCGCGACTGCGCATGCGGCCACAGATGCAAATGCGCCAGAGATGTTGGTCGGCGGCAGAGACATGCATAATGCGCGAGTTGTATCTATGGCTCCGCATGACAATGATATATCGATATGCAACACAGATCAACTGCGGAGTCATAGATACAACTCGCGCATTACGCACGTCTCTGCCACCGACCAATGTCTCTGGCGCATTTGCATCTGTGGCCGTATGCGCAGTCGCACGGTACAACAGTATAAAGGGATGAAGTGAGCACTGGAGCGGTCCTCCAAGTACTGGTCAGTCTTCCACTGCCTTACTGGTAGCCATCTCACCCCGCATTACCCCATCCTCCATGACGATCGACCCTTTCCTGACAACCTCAGTAAGGCTAACCATTTTGCTTTCCACCTATCCGAGGTCTTCTCCATTCCTGACGATCCCCATTTTGTATACTCCCTCTTCCCCACCGTCCTTGACTGCACTGACACCTCTGTCCCCCCGCTCCCCGCTCCCCCTAGCTTCCAGTACTTGGATCGGTTACCCCCCTCAGACATCAACACACTCATCACCGCACAAGACATCACACTTGTCCTCTGCTCCAAACGCAACACCGCCCCTGGTCATGATGGCGTCACCTACCGTCACCTCAAGGAATCCCCTCCATCCTTCCTGTCTGTCCTTGCTACCCTGTACAATGTCCTCCTCTCCACTGGATTTTACCCTGACCTGTGGAAGACTTCCCGTGTCCTGCTGTTCCCTAAACCTAACAAACCCCCCTCTGATACCTCTTCCTATCATCCAATCTGCCTCACCTCCGTGTTCAGTAAGGTCTTCGAGGCCATCCTCTCTTGCCGTATTCACTGCCACCTTAACCAGCACCACCTCCTTCCTCTTACCAAATGTAGCTTCTGGCCTTCCTTCTCCGCCGATGACCAGCTCCTTAACCTTACCAATCTTCTTTCCCTCCAACTTAATTCCCGTCGCTCCGCTATCTTTGTTTCCCTTGATATCCAGAACACTTATGACTGTGTCTGGCATCCCAGGCTCCTCTTCAAACTCCAGACCTATGCTCTCCCCATCAACTTCGTCCGTCTCATTGCTTCCTTCCTCTCCCATCGTCCCTCCTATGTGACTATCCACAGTTCCAACTCCCGTACTTTCTATCCCTCTGCCGGCGTGCCCCAAGGTTCTGTCCTTTCCCCTCTCCTCTATCTCCTGTACACTGCTGATATGCCCAAACCTCCCCCTCCTGTTCATTTTCTCCAGTTCGCTGATGACACCGCCTTCCTAGCCCTTTATCCTACCCTTCAACGGTCCCAACGTACCTTCCAAACCCACCTTGACCATTTCACCACTTGGTGCAACCAGTGGTTCCTCCGTGTTAATCCCTCCAAGACGCAGGTGATCATCATAGGGTGCACCACCCGCTCCTTCCGCCTCCATGATTTCTACCTCACCATTTATGGCCGTCCTATCAACCTCACTCCTACCCTCAAATACCTTGGCCTCACACTTGACCACCACCTCACCTGGACTCCCCATCTCCTTACCATCCAAAACAAAGCTCACAACCGCCTCCGCCTCCTGAAACTCCTGTCCGGCCAGACGTGAGGTCTGCATCCTTCCACCATCCTTCACACCTACAAATCCTTGATCCGCCCCATCCTCTGTTATGCCAGTGTAGCTTGGATTTCTGCCCCTCCCCGGTTCTAAAACGCCCTCCAAATCCTCGAATGCCATGCGCTCCGCCTCGCCTTCCGCATCTGCCTTCTGTCCCCCACGTGCATCCTCTACAGCCTCATCCCCTTTCCCCACCTTCTCCTTTTCCTTGAACACATCTGCACACTATACATTGTCCGCCGCCTTGGTCCCCCTCACCCCCTGGTGTCTCCCTTTCTCTCCACCCCCAACCGGTTGCTGCGCCTTTACCGTTCTGTCCCACCCTCTCTCCATCTCCACACACTTCATCTCCTTTCCCAATGCAACTTCCACCGTCTACCCCTCCTGGATGATGAGCTTCGCCCTGACATCTCCCCTTCCTACCAACTCTAACCCCACTTTCCTGCCTCCTCCTCAGGGCTCCCTCTCCTCCCCCTCCCTCCTCCTGAGCGGCTTCCCCCTCATACTCCCCCTCCATCTCTTGTGCCTCCTTTCAGTGTCTCTGCACTTCCTCCTGCCCTTCCTCTCCCACCCCACGTGTCTCCTGCCTTTTCGTGTACCCACTGATGCCCCTCCTCTCTTCATCCCACCACTTCCCCTGTTGCCCCTTGCTCTCCCTCCTTTTCCATCCTCTCTGCCCTTTCCCTCGACAGGTCCCACCTGGCAGTTTTATTCTTCGTCGTGTGTGCTCCAAGTGGGTTTTAAGTGTTTTGTTCCAGAGTGTTTTTACTACTGTGGCCGACTTTTAACATGTGCATGTCCATTCAGTGTCTTCTCTGAGTTTTGAAGAATCGCCAACTGTGTTTTTTAACTTTCTAGTGACTTTTTTTTAACTGTCCTCCATGAACGTCTCCGTGTTAGTCTATATTTTTTACCTCCATTTTCTCCCATTATTCTGTTTTAAGTTCCCCTTTATTGCCTTATGTATGTACTATTTTATTCTTATTTTAAGTTCATGTCACTCGGCTGAAGAGCGGCAGATTGTGCCGCTGACAGCCCTCCCCTGCCATATGGGGCAGGGGAATAAAATCACAATTTTTTTAAAAAAAAAAAAAAAAAAAAAAAAACCTGGAGCGGCAGTCTTGCGGCTCACTCTGGAGATTGCTGAATGTTATACAGCCGAAATATTAGAAGAAGAAGAAGGAGATTTCTTGCGGCTGCACACCCGAAACTTAATGGAACTAGAGTTTCACTTTGAATGTCATCTTCAACAAGCTGTGCCCTAAACAACCTGTGCCATAAATTCCCCCTCCCCCAATTTCATTCACTACCTTCTTGTTAGTTATTCAATCTACCCATCAGATTTTCAACACTCTTCACTAGCTTCTCATTTCAAAAGCTGTTTTCTTCTTCTCTGAACTGCTTATCATCCACATTTCACTTTCATACAACACTACCTACCATACAAATACCTTAAGCAAAGACTTCATAAATCCTAAATTTATACCTGAAGTTAACAGAGTTGCCTTGTTCACAAACATTTTTCTTCATATTGCCAGTCTGCATTTTATATCCTTTCTATTTTGGGCAATATCAGTTATTTTGCTGCCCAAACAGCAAAACCCATCTACTACTTATAGTGTCTCATTTCATAATCTAATGCTCTCAGCATCACCTGACTTTGAATATTCAGGGAAATTTTTTTCTAACAATGTCCACATTAGTGACACAAGTTGAAAATTTGTGCCTGACCAGAACTTGAACCTAGATACTCTGCTTCTCTAGAATTGTTGCCTTAACCACCTCAGCCATGTGGGCACACTTCTCGGACAACTTATCGCAGGCCAATGCAGCATCCCTGTCCTTGTACACCTTGCTCACAGTGTGACCCACATTCTCACAAGAAGAAATGAAACATGGTGTGCATCCACAATGAAGAAATTCTGTTTGGCCTCCAAGCCCATAGAAATGTTACATATCCATATATATGTATGTGATTTCTGTTCTGTTGGGTTATATTCCAATACTTTCATTTTACTTTTGCTGATATTCCTCATGTAACCTCTTTTCAAGATACTATACATTCCATTCAACTGCTCTTGCGTACCTCTTGCAGTCACTGACAGTATTACAGTTTCATTGGCAAAGCATCAAGCTTTCATTTCTTCCCCTTGAATTTTAATTCCAATTCCAAATTCCTCGTTGGTTTGCTTTGCAAGTTGCTCAGTCTACAGAGTAAATAATATCCAGGAGAGACTACATCCCTGTCTCACTCTGATCTGAACCACGGCTTCCCTTTCATGACCAACTCTCATATCTGAAGTCTGGTTTCTTCACAAGTTGCATATAACTTTTTACTCTCTTTATTTTATCCCTACTACCTTCAGAATTTTGAAGAATGTATTCTAATCAACAATGCCAAAAGCTTTCTCTGAATCTAAAAATGCTATAAATGTAGGTTCGCATTTCATCAGTCTGTCTTCCAAGATAAGCTGTAGGGTCAGTATGGCTTAATGTGACCCTGCATTTTTCTGGAACTCAAACTGATCTTCCTTGAGTTTTTCAATTATTCTCTAAATAATTTGTTGTAAGTTGCTTTCTCAAAAATGTTTATACCTTGTTCTTCCCATTGGCTATGGCCTGGCCCAGTGCCATGAATGTTTCCCTTTTTTTCCCTATGAGGCAAAATCCAGTAGAAACAAGTTCACCACAGATAACAGCCCAACAGATGGCAGCTGGCCTGAACATGACTTAATTTGCCTGCTTCAGCTGCAGCAGCATCGAGTTCAGGCCAGACTCATGTCATGCATCAGTGTGTTCAGATGTTTTATTTTGGTATAAAAGTGTTGCATAGAAATTTTGACATACTGAGGAAAGCAAGGTTTAAAATATGAGGTAATTAAAAGTCTAGACTCATAATTGTCAATTTTATTTACTGATAACTGGGTTCGGTTATTTAACTATCATTAGTCCATCTGTGTGTGCACCAGGTTATACTACATACTAATTTACAATAAGTCCATGCTGGCAGCACATTGATAGTGGTTAAATAACCAGCTAGTTACCAGAGAATAAAACTGACAGTTGTGACTAAACTTTTAATTACCTTGTAGTTAACATAGATGCCTCAATTGTGTACATTTTTGAGACAATATTAGTATGGAATAAGAGTGGATGAGGTCACTCGAACAGGAATGTTCTGTACATTGTAAAATTCTTTGGCTTCCCACCTGGAAGTATACTCTAGTTGCTCATACATGTGCTTTGCTTCCTGTTCATCTGTAAGTGCAGCAGTAGTTTCAGCAATAATGTATAATAGATGCTTGAGGTGCATCTGTTTTAAAGGTATATGAAAGAGTCTTGAAAGATAACCTGATGGCAAGTTATATTAGTTTTATGACTTTTTTAAGGTACACTATGTGATCAAAAGTATCCGGATACCTGGCTGAAAATGACTTACAAGTTCATGGTGCCCTTCATCAGTAATGCTGGAATTCAACATAGTGTTGGCCCACCCTTAGCCTAGTTCTTGGGGAATGGCAGCCCATTCTTCAGGGAGAGCTGCACTGAGGAGAAGTAACAATGTCAGTCGGTGAGGCTTGGCACAAAGTCGGCGTTCCAAAACATCCCAAAGGTGTTCTATAGGATTCAGGTCAGAACTCTGTGAAGGCCAGTTCATTATAGGGATGTTATTGTCATGTAACCACTCCACTACAGGCCGTGCATTATGAATAGGTGCTCAATTGTGTTGAAAGATGCAACTGCCATCCTGAATTGCTCTTCAACAGGAGGAAGCAAGAAGGTGCTTAAAACATCAATGTAGGCCTGTGCTGAGATAGTGCCATGCAAAACAAGAAGAGGTGCAACCCCCCTTCATGAAAAACACGACCACACCATAACACCACCACCTCCAAAATTTACTGTTGGCACTACACATGCTGGCAGATGATGTTCACCGGGCATTCGCCATACCCACACCCTGCCATCGGATTGCCACATTGTGTACCGTAATGCGTCACTCCACACAAAGTTTTTCCACTGTTCAGTCATCCAATGTTTACACTCCTTGCATCAAGCAAGGCATCGTTTGGCATTTACCGGCATGATGTATGGCTTATGAGCAGCTGCTAGACCATGAAATACAAGTTTTCACACCCACTTCCTAACTGTCACAGTACTTGCAGTGGATCCTGATGCAGTTTAGAATTCCTGTGTGATGGTCTGGATAGATGTCTGCCTATTAAACATTACGACCCTCTCCAAGGTGTTGGCAGTCTCTGTCAGTCAACAGACGAGGTCAGCCTGTACACTTTTGTGCTGTACATGTCCCTTTACATTTCCACTTCACTGTCACATCAGAAACAGTGGACCTAGGGATGTTTAGGAATGTGGAAATCTCGCCTGCAGATGTACGACACAAGTGACACCCAATCACCTGACCACGTTCGAAGTCCGTGAGTTCCGTGGAGTGTCCCATTCTGTTCTCACACAATGTCTAATGACAACTGAGGTTGCTGATATGGAGTACCTGGCAGTATGTGGTAGCACAATGCACCAAAATGAAAATGTATGTTTTTGGGGGTGTCCGGACACTTTTGATCAGTTAGTGTAAGTGCTATACTAAGATTTTTCTAATCAACAGTTTTAATTTCTGTGAAACAGGAACTATAATGTGGAAAACATTAATTTTCTGTTCTATATTTAAATCAACATCTACATAAATACTCTTCAAATGATTATGAAGAGCACGGTTTAATAGGGAATTACCATGATCAGGGAAATGAAACGGAAGAACGAGGCCCCTTTAACTAACATCATTTATCTTTGTACAGCAACATGTATTTCAATATATTTCTTTTATAACAACAGGTCCCCTTTGAAGAACAGATAGAAAAATTGAAGTTAACTTACCATTACAGGTGTTCAAAACGGTGAGTGAGACAGCTGTTAAATTACAATAATAATTATGTCAAATAAATTAAAGAAATAAGACCTTAACAATATTTTCCCCATTAAATTTTTTTAAAATTAAACAATTGTAAATAAACCAGCCAATTAAAATAATTAAAATAGTCCTAGATAAATCTCTTCGAGTGCATTCAGGTTCAAGATATTAGGTGGACTGGCAGAGGATAAATATTAATGAAGATAACGTACAGATTACCCAAAAGGTTTGCACAAAAAATTTACAATAAAGCTTTGACCAAGAATACAATATGTATTAAACATTAAAGAAAAAATTTCCTGTGTGAAGCCAGTTACCCTAAGGCCTCTTGGCTGACAAGTCAGATAGCATAAGATACTCAACTCGAGCATAGACAGTCAGGAGATTTGACTGCAAACAAATAGCAAGCCGCACTAGGAAATGCTCGGGTGCCATGCACATGAGAGAAAGGTTGGCCCTCAGTTTTAAGAAATATAACACCAGATCTAATTTTGTGCTTAGTTTTGTGTATGTAAGCAATTTCCTAACTTATTTTGGCCATTCATAGTTAATATCTTTTGTTATAGGATGAAATCAGTAATTGTTTCCTGACTTAAATAATATTGTTCATTTATAAACAAATATAATTCTGTAATAATTATGAACATTTGGAAGAAGAACTACTAGGATTCTTAAAGTATTTATTTGGCTGTATTCAAAAACATATTAGCAAAGCCAGCCCTTAACTAATTCCAAATAATTACTAGGTTTGTCAAAAGTATTGTATGTATAGCTATATCTATTAATTTCATTAGTTAAACAAATAATTCCACCTAACCTTTGTGGTAGAAATAACTGTTTAAAAGGAGGAATTTTTCTATATATTTATTTCATTGAATGTTTTACTTGTAATTTCTGTAACTTAAACATCAAGAAATGTATAGTTTCAGTGCCTATTATTGTGAGGATATATAAATGCTCAATTTTTGGTCCTGAGACACCAGACAATTTTCAGACAGGAAATGTGTATTAGTTAGAGTAACAATAACGTAGTGGAATTAGTGTAACACCAATAGGCCATGTTAAAACAATGACAGTGTCTGTTCAATTTATTTGAGAAATAGTGAACTGTGGTTAGGTATTTACTGCTCATAGATGTTTGACAGCCAACTATTGTAGCAGTATGCTGATGTTTGCCTGCAAAATATTAATGAGGCTTATCAAAAGTTAACCAATAGTGAACTGGTAATTTAAATGTGTAATACTGGGATTGGGAACTGAAAGTAAAGAACTGTGAAACGCAACTGTGCAACTGTTGGCTACATCATTTACAGTAATCAGTGTTGAACTTACACCCCCCCATTTTTCAGCCAGTATAACAATGCAGTACATCGACACCGAGGCCTATCAACGAAGAAATAAAGCAGGTGAACATCACATATGGTGCCCTTTCAGGTGAGGGCTATTGTATTTGGGCACAATAATCTAGAACTTGCAAACTTTGAACAGTGAACTCAAGAATGGTTTACAATACTATGATTTTAACAAAGGAAGTGCAACAGCCAATCACTGCATGGATTTCATGGCCACAGTATGACAGCAGCAAATCAGTGAGTGGGTTCTATGGAAGCAGCCATTGAGTACAGGAGTAACCAATCAGTACACAAGTGGACACAGCTGACTGGGATAAACAACATGCCTCACCGAGAGAATTATAACATGCAACAGCCATGCGTATGATGAATTGATATGACAACCACAGCAGCAGAAGCAAAGTGAATAAAAATAAGGTACTTTATAGCAAAAGCTGTTTTATATTAAGTGGTACATAATGAGTGGCCTTAGCGAACAAGACAGTGTGATGGGAGAGAATGAACAGTAGAGAAGTGATGTGATTGATAACAAAACTGTAACAATTAAGTTTTTAAATGAATATAATGACTTAGTAGGGACTGAATCAGAGGACAATAGTGGTTACGGAAAATTGGAAGTGATGTTAAGGCAAATTATGAGTAGTCTGAGTAATTATAAGTATGAAAGAAGACATTAGTAGGTTGGGGAATAGTCTGTAGAAAGTAGTACATAATACTAATCATAAATTAACATTAATGAGTAGTAAACATGTAGAAGAGAGAGAGAAAAACTCTGTGGTGACTATAGTAGGGTGGAGGCTTCTGAGAAATTTTGTGCTGAAATTAGCGTTAAACTTGAGAACATATATAATATATAAGATGAGTCTCTAGTCACACGACGAGGCCCATACAACAGGCTTCAAGTGAATTTCTACAGTTGGTTTGATAGAAGTGACAAAACCTTATGGTTATTCAAGTTTTATGAAGTTGACTTAGGACGTGGCCTGTTTTAGGCAAACATTTAAATAATAATTTATGTTCTGAAGAAGACGTTATTAATAACGTTGAAACCTAGGTAAACGAAAAGTTAACCTGCAACTGTAGGCTGTATATTCTTATATAAATAATATCAGTTGCTGTCACTGCATAAAAATGTTAAAAATGTTAAAACTTGAGAACCAAATTGATCAGATTAAAAATGATTTAGAAGTGGAGGTAGAAACCAAGTGTGTAGTAGTGGAAGAAGAAAAACTGATAACAGTAAATGAAAATGTAGATTCAAAATTGAATGAAATGGAGATAAACGGGGAAGAGGTACAAAATGTAAAGCATAGAGAAAGTGACAGTGGGTCTGAATCTGACGGTAGTTGTAATGATAGCAACAACGAATCCAGTAATGATGAAGATGAAGTATTTGAATTTTTTAATTGATAATGATGGCAATGTGTTAAGTAAAGAAAGAATAAAGGACGATAATATTAGGCCTAATGAAGAGTTATTGTTTAATGAGAGTGGTAATGAGGAAGAGGACCTTGTTGTCTGTCATTTGTTTTTTCAGGTAAAGGATTAACAAGGATTTGTTGTTCGAAGAAGATCACATGGTAAGTAAAACGGAAGTGTGGCACCCTGTAATAACAGCAAGTGCACAAGGTACACATGTTAACAGTTTTCTGGACAGTGGTAGTGATTTCAATGGCATTTCACAGACATTTTTTGAATCTATTAAGAGCTCAGAGGGTATAGTAATGATACATGTTTCTGGAATAAAAATTATTAGTAGTGCTACTGGTAAGCTATCAAAGAGTGTGAAACAAGAACTACTATTAACTGTGGAATTGGCAGGACAGCTATTGGAATGCAACAGTTTCTTGGTGATTCAACTGATGTAATATTTGGGACTGATTTCTTGTGCAAATAGCAAGTAGGGGGTTCAACATTCTGTGTTGGATTTATGGGAACGTGATGCATGTAGATGTATAATGAAAGAACTGTCCCACAAATATCTGCACATAAATATATATTTCCACAGTAGTCGTACACATTACACAGCAAGAGACATAAATGCAGACTCCTTGAATAACATGGCAGCTCAAAAGTCCTATCTCAGTCAAAGATCATGTTGTTCATGGTTGATATGACCTATTGACACTACACAGCCCCCCCCCCTCCCCCCCACCCCCACCCCCCACAGTACAGAGTACCACAGGTGAGGGTCCACCTCGAAGTCATTGAGCCAGGGAAGGTGGACAATGTGGTGGCCGGACCATCAGCAGGCGGGTGAGACAGCAAATGGTGGGGTGTAGGTGTGGCAAGCCCTGATGCTAACCGAGCTGTCTAGCAAGATAAAGGTGCGGATTGTCATCAGGTCACACTCACAAGGGGGGGGGGGGGGGCTAAGCACAACACTGAAGTTTAGCTGGTTGTTGGGTGGCGAGGTTGTGGTGTCTGTGAGTATGTTGTCCTTGTCCATGCGTTGTGGGGGTACGTTGCAGAGCAGGGTGACTAAGCAAGAGGGTGTCACTGTAGTCAGTGAGGTAGATGGGGTGGAGGTTGACATATCTGAGAAACCCACAAATGATGACGGGGAGGCGTCGGGTGAAAAAATAAGCATGGTGGCCTGAGGAGAAACGTTGTTGGACTCCATGGTGGCAGATAGACTGGCAGGAGAGTCTTTGGAAGAATCTGACTGAGCCAGCAGGGGGGCATCGGGGTCCATGAATCCTGGTTTGAGTTGGTGTAATGAAACAGTTTGGGAAGAGTCTATGACGATGATGTCGAAAGTTGTATCGCCCCACCGGAGGACATTAAAGGGACCAAGGTAAGATGGTTGCAGAGTTTGTTGGACTGAATCGTCTCTCAGCATCACATGGGAGTAAGTGTTGAGAGTGGGTGGCCTGTAAGTGTCTGGCGGGGAGTGGCTGATAGGTGGGTGTGGGTGCAGTCGCGAATGTTTGAAGTGAGTGCACATGCGACTTATGAAATCCAGGTGGGGGGGGGGGGGGGGAAATCTTCAGGTACCTGAGGCTGAATGAGTTCCCCTGGCAGGACGGGGTTCTCCATGAAAGCTAATTCTGAGACAGTTCCCTGTAAGTTTGGCTTGAAAGTTGAGCAGAGGCCGAGGAGCACCAAAGGAAGAGCTTCAGATGAGAGGCAGTCGTGGCACCTAAGCGCCCTTTTCAGAGTGTGGTGCCACCTTTCTACCAACCCGTTGCTTTGTGGGTGGTAGACAGTGTTATGAATTTTCTTTATGCCGCAGATGTTACATAAAATGGTGAAGCGAAGACTCAAACTGCCGACCCTGGTCAGTGGTGATGGTGCTCAGACAACCAAACCTAGCAATCCATGAGTAAATGAAACCCTTGGCCACAGTCTCATCTGTGATGTTAGGTAAAGGAACTGCCTCTACCCAGTGGGACATGCAGTCGATTATGGATAGAATGTATCTGTGGCCCTCTGACGGTGGAAGAGAACTGATAATATCGATATGTACGTGGTGAAATTGTCCTGAGGGGATGTCAAACCTGCCCAGTGGTGGGGTGGTGTGGCGGCCAATTTTATTGCGTTGACAGGGGATGCAGCTGCGGGCCCAGGTATGACAGTCCCATTTATATTTTTCCAAATGAAACGCTCAGAGACTAGCCATGTAGTGGCGGGGACGCCAGGGTGAGCGAGGTTATGCAGCGGGCTGAAGGCCTGCTGGCCCAGGGGGGTTGGGAGCAACGGGTGGAAAGTACCAGTAGAAGATTGGCACCAAACCTCGCCCACAACACAGGGGCGAATTTACCTTTGGTAAACACAAGGGATCTTTAAGGCTCCATGAGGAGAGCGTGAGATTCCTCGTCGGAGGCTTGTAGGGCAGCCAGGTTGGATAAGTCTATGATGCACAATATAGTAAAAATAGTATAGATGTTGTCCATGCCTTTGATGTGGCGAATGTCTGTTGTGAATTGGGAGATTAGATCAAAGTGGCGGAAACGCTGAGGGGGTGTGTCCTTGAGGGGGGGGGGGGGGGGGGTTGCAGAAGCGTCTGCGAGTGCTTTGTGATTCGTGAGGATGAAGAACAAGCAACCCTCCACGTCGAAGTGGAAGTGTTTGACAGTCTCATAGACCACAAGGAGTTCTCTATCAAAAGCGGAGTATTTCTTCTGGGCTGTTGATAGTTCTTTAGAGAAGAAATGAAGAGGGGAAACCGTGTCTGCCTTTCTTTGCTGTAGTGTCACTCCCACCGTAATGTCACTGGCATCCGCAGTGATGAACAACTTGGCCGAGGGGTTGGGGTGGGCAAGCATCATGGCATGAGCTAAAGAAGTGTTTAGTGCATGGAAGGCCTTCAGCATAGGTGCAGTCTAGTGAACGGGTTTGCGTCCGGAAGTCTGTTTACCCGACAGTGAGTCTGTCAGCAGGGCCTGCACGGCAGCAGAAGAGGGCAGGTGACGGCAGTAGTAATTTATTGTGGCCAGGCAATGTCAGAGTTCTTTGTAAGTAGCAGGGGTGGCACTGATGTGATGACCTGCACATGAGATTTGGGAGGCTGTATTCCGTTGGTGGAGATGGTATAATCCAAGAAAGTGACGGAAGGCTGGCACAATTGGAATTTGTTGACCTTGACACCGTTTGAGTTCAAGGACTGGAGGACCATGGATAAATTATTTTTATGTTCCTCAGCCGACTTGCTAAAAATGAATAAGTCATCCAAATATGCAAAGCAAAACTCGAACTGTTGTAAGATGGAGTCAATGAATTGCTGCCATGTTTGCTCCACGATTTTTAGGCCGAATGGCATGAAGTTGTATTGCAACAAACCAAGCGGTGTGATAATAGCTGTTTTTGGGATTTCTTCTGGCGCTATGGGAATCTGGTGGTAGGCACATTTACAATCAATAACACTGAAGATTGTAGCACCAGATAACATACGAGTGAAGTCATGTATGTTAGGCATGGAGTAATTGTCAATTAAGGTACGAGCGTTTAGACGTCTGTAATGACCGCACATTCAGAAAGAACTGTCATGTTTGAGGGCAAGGTGAATCAGTGAAGACCAGTTACTGCCTGATGGTTGCAAGATACCTGCCTCCAAAAGTTCATTAATTTGCTGCTGGGCCATGTGCAATTTAATAGGGGTTAGGCACCTAACCTCGTTCCTAATAGGAGGGTCAACAGTGGCAACTATCTTGTGCATCGTTCTGTCAGTGATGGAAGAAACTGAGAACTGCACACGAAACTGATAATTGTCCTGACGTGAAGTTTTTGGACGAGTAGAGTGCGATGAGGCATAGCTGTTAGTGAGAGTGGGAAAGGGCAGCCCGAAAGTCGAATGCCTAGTACGTGAGCATGGCACGTGCTTTTGTGGAGAGGGTGGCTGCATGTGCAGCGTGGAGCAGGTCGGAATGAGTGATGGGTGTCTGCTGTCAACCTTGCACTTGATTACCAGTGCAGGCAAAGGCAGCGTAGGCGTCATGCGTGGAACAGCGATGGCTGCCGAGTCACGTGACTGGCACGCGAGAGAGGGGGATCATTTATCAACATGCAGGGCGGGTGCTTGCATGGTGTATGTGGACTCATCATGCGCACAACTGTCATTAGAAGCAATGTTTGAAACACAAGGTACTGAACGTGGTGAACATGTCAGGGGTGCAGAACTACCAGACGTGAATCTTCATGCTCGATTAATGTCGTTTGGACTAACCTGATGAGTGTCCGAGCTGGTGTCGGCCAGAGAAACTCGATTAAGTGGCGGGACTGTGGACTGCAGTTTTAGCAGCTAGTTACGAGCTGCAACTAGCTTGTTGTAGGTGTGTGCGATGCGTTGTTACAACTCATCTTTGTCCCAGTGGAGTTGTGCTGCCGAGTCATATTCTGACAGTAGATTAGCTACACAGTTCACAATGTCACCCGTGAGGGTGGAGCACCCGTGTACTAACTCACATGTCATGAGGAAAGCAGAGCAGGCAACATAAGGACAGGAGCACAGTATCTCAGTGTTACTGGGATGGTGTAGCACTGAGCCCTCAACTACGTTCAGAGGGAGTTTGTAATGGGACAAAAAATCCATACCCAGAATTGGTTCATCAATGTCAGCAATGTAGAAAGTCCACGGAAAACACAGAGATTGAGACAGGTGCATCGTAACTTTGACAGAGCCTGACGTTTGTAATGTTGATGCGTTGACAGCTCGTAGAAGTGACCTCGTGAGTGAGGAGATGGGGGGAACCATCGATGTAGGTATGATAGAAATGTCAGCACCAGTGTCAACTAGGAAAGTGAGCCATGATGAAAAGTCAGTCACATACAAATGACTGCTCAGCAGGGCGGACAAGTGGATGGAGTGCAATGTATGAGGACGCCCGTGATGTTCCCTGCAGGACTCTGCGTATTTTAGGTCCTGCGGTCGGCGCTTGGGTGCTGGCGAGGGTACTGGCAATTTAGCATCCTCCCTGAAAACCCTGTGGTACCAGCAATATGGATGAGCCAGATATGGGGGTGGTGGTGACTGCGGCAGCGGAGGAGTCTTGTCCTCATCGATTTGTTCTGGCATGGATATGGTGCGTGGGCGATACTGGAGTGCTTGGACAGTGGAGAGAGCAAGTGTATGCTGTTAGGTGATGTAGAAGGCGTGGAGGTAGAGTGAGCATTGCCTCTGCCAACAGATGGCTGGTAAGCAGGAGCAGTTGTGCCAACTGGTTGTGAGTGGTGAGCTGGCTGGCGTTGTCATGGCAATGAATACAGTTGGTCTGCAATGTGGAGACAAGGGCCGATTGACTCAAAGGAGTGCCATAGCAGGTGGATCTATAGGTCAGTAGGCAACTAGGCAGACCACACTGCCCACAGAGTGATGTCCAGCATGGTATGCTCACTCACGAGTAACTGAAGGTGGCACCAGAGTTGTGATGGGGTTTGGTCCCCCAGGTGTTTCTCATGCAAAATCTTGATGATTAATTCTTGTGGTGAGCAGACGAGTCGTTCAATGATCGTCTTCTTCATGAACTTGTATTTTGGTGGAGGCAGTGGCGAGAGGGGTGGATCACCAGTCAAGTTTGAATGATCATGGAGACGTGTGATGAGACACAGGAATTTAGAGTTGTAGTCAGACATGTGATACAACTCAAAAAGATGCTCAATAATCACAAACCATGACACTGAGTTGTCCTCTTATAAAGGTGGCAGCTTCGGCAGATGACCTGCAGGTGGAGACGAAGGCAGCTTCAGTGCTTCTTGGAAAACTGTCTGGTCCATGATGGGAGAGGCTATACAGCAGGTCGGCACGGTAGGCGCAGGTGTGTTTCTGGTGAAAACATCCGTAGCAACCGCAGGTTCCATCGTCTTTGATGTGTCACGAAAACACCATGTGGCTGACACAGTCAGTACTGTGGGAACGGGCGGTTGTGTGGTAGGTGTTGGGATCCTGTAAACTGGGCCGTAGGCTACAGGCACTGATTTGAATTGACCCAACTCGGATATAATCTGGAAGGCCGGCGCAGCAGGCACATACGGTGCTGTGGGAGAGGCGAGCAGCTGAGCAGCTGGAACCTTGGCCCGCTGCAAGTGCATTGGAAGGGGATGGGGAGGGGGGGGGGGGAAGGGCCAGGAGGGTGTGGGTTGGTAACTTGTATGACAAAAGTTTCAGTTTTTCATGCATGTTGAAGACACGCCCCATGAGGTCAGACTATAAATGACCAGTGGAACTTCTGGAATGTCACTTCAGTGTGGTAAGATGCCATGGGAAGCCTAAATACCAAATGATGCACTCGAACCGATGTGGTTGAAAACTTGAACGATCAGTCTGGGGGGTGAGTATGTGAGTATGGAGAATTGTGCACACTAAAGTGTCCTTGATTAGTTTGCAAATGAGGCAAAACCAGACCAGGTCACAGTTGATAGTGGCCGGGTGCATTTTGCATTAATAGTGGCACTGCGCACGACACCACAGTAACTGTCATTGTGGCCCATTGAGAGTCAAAGTACGTGTGCAAATGTAGATCACTTTGAGCATTATACGGTCGATCGGTAGGTACACAGTTCTGAATATTGTTCACTTTAAACTTTACACGTTGGCGAGCACAGTCCAGTGACGCAAAACCGAGTCCATTGTTTGTGTTAGTGTTGTAGCACTCGACCGTTGTAGAGCTACAAAGTTTGAGATTAACGTGGCTGGAGATCACAAATCACTGTGAATTAATGTAGAACCGGTCATTGATGAAGGAATGAAGAGGTCCGGCAATTGTTGTTGAGCTTCCAAATCTTTGAACCAAGTGTTGGGTGAGGCGGTCATGGTGGCATGCACATAAACTGTTGGTGCTACAAAAATGCAGACTCCTAGAATAACATGGCAGCTCAAAAGGCCGATATCTGTCAAAGATCATGTTGTTTATGGTCGATATGACCTATTGTATGCTACACAGTAATAGTTTCGTGACTTAAATTCTATTTTTTACTTATAAACAAATGTAAATTCTGTAATAATTATAAACATATGGAAGAAGAACTACTGGCATTATTGAAGTATTTATTGGCTCTATTCAAAAACATATTAGCAAAGCCTACCCTTAATTAATTCCATAATAATTACCAGGTTTGTCAAAAGTATTGTTTGTACAACTATACCTGTTAATTTCATTATTTAAACAAACAATTTGGCCTAACCTTTGTGGTAGAAGTAACTGTGTAAAAGGAGGAATTTTTCTATTTGTTCAGATAATTGAATGAGTTATGTTTTATTTGTAATTTCTAAAACTTAAACATCAAACAATGTATAGTTTCAGTGCCTATTATTGTGAGGATATATAAATGCTCAGTTTTTGGTCCTGAGACAGTCAGTCCATGGATGATTTTCAGATGGGAAATCTGTATCAGTTAGAGTAACAATAACGTAGTGGAATTAGTGGTAACACCAATAGACCATGTTCAAACAATGACAGTGTCTGTTCAATTTATTTGAGAAACAGTGAACTGTGTGGTTAGGTATTTACTGCTCAGAGATGTTGTACCTATTGTAGCAGTATGCTGATGTTTGCCTGCAAAATATTAATGAGGCTTATCAAAAGTTTACCAATAGTGAACTGGCCATATAAATGTGTAATATTGGGGATTGTGAACTGAAAGTAAAGAACTGTGAAATTCAACTGCGCAGCTGTTGGCTACATCATTTACAGTAGTCAATATTGGACTTTCATCCCTCATTTTTCAGTCAGTATGAAAATGCAGTTACATTGACATGAGGCAAACATCACACCTGGTGAGATGCCACCTAAAAGTTATCGATAGTGAAATGATCTGCCATGGCTCACATGACAATGGGTGCCTAGCATGGTACCACATGTCAGGATTTCCATTCATTTTGCATATGGGATATGGTGTGGGGAGAATAAGCACTAAGTGCCTCTGTGCATGCTGTAATTGGTAGTTTATCTTAAGTCAGTGCAGGAGCAATTCTAAGTGCTGAAGCATATCTGTAGGAGCCTCACTTAATATTGATTCTTGAAATGGGGGTAGTTGAGATTGGATTCTTGAAATGGGGTAGTTTCTTTCAGGCTCATCAGTTTTCTCAATATGAGCCAAACAAACCTCTGATTATTCGTGTTGCCCTTCTTTGTATAGCTTCAAAATCCCATGTTAGTCCTATTTCACTTGATTTGTAAGCAGTATCCTTTGAAGAATGACTGCATTTTCTCAGTGTTCTGACACTGAATCACAGTTTACCATCTATGACTGAACCTATGTGATCATTTCATTTCATATCACCACAAATTGTTACATATATGTATTTGTATAAGATTACTGATTTCATCTGTGACCCATTGATGTTGTTATCATAGCATAGTACTTTTCCACATTTTGTAAAGTGCACAATTTTACATGTAAAACAAGTTACCAGTCTGTAAGCACTTTGAAATAATATCAGGATCTGAGTGGGGATATCTGTGCAGCTCTTTTGTGTAGTACCTCATTACAGAAAACTGCACTGCATGCAAAATGTCTGATATTGTCTGATGGGTCATTAATATGTAATGTGAACAACAAAGTTCCTATGACAATTCCCTGGGGCATGCCTGAAGTTACTTCTCCGTCTCTCCGTTGAGGACAGCATGTTGCAAATTCCCTATCTGAAAATTCACAATCTATCACAAATTTTATTTAATGCCCAATATAATCTTACTTTGAGGAATAAACATTGGTGTTGGACTAAGTCAAATGCTTTATGGAACTCAAGAAATATTGCATCCACCTGATTGCCTTGATCTCCAGCTTTTAGAATTTCATGTGAGAAAAGTTCACGATGGCTTCTGCATGACTGAAGTGCCTACAACGAGGAAAAAAAAATTGAAATATCTCAGAGACTAGTTCACAGGAGAACTATGGAAAAAATCAAGTTTCATCTTCACGAGTTCCTGCAGATATCATTAATGTACTGAAAAGACCTTATTTCAATATGATGACATAATCAGGAAATTTGTGCAAATTTTTTAATGTTATGAATCCTTTGTACCAGTTTTTGAGACTTACTACTGGAAAACTGTGAAATATATGAATATATGACATAGTTGCACAGTAATCTGAGCCCACCGTCATAGGGTGCTGATGACATTTCCCAGGAGTCTGAAGAATCGAACATGTGTATTGAATTTCTGCTATGGAAGAGAGACCTATAACGGATGTTTATTCAAAATGGAGAGGCAAAGGCTTTAGTATTTGCTGGAAAAATCACATAAAAAGTGACATTGCATGGTTATGAAATATTTTTTAAAACAACATGTTTTGCCTAGTAATCTAATTTTATTTCCTATCTCTTCTTCACATCCTGCAAATAACTGTAAATTATGTGGCATTCAGCAGTGACAATTGAAAATGTATTCTGAGGTAATTTTCCTTTCACATAGGAAGCTTTAACCACATAAAAAAGTATAATAAGAATAATACGCCCTCCTCACCCATATTACTCAGATATCTCGTCAAAGGTCATAGAAATCTTATTTTCACTTCCCAGCACACTGACTTCTTAATGGTATTTGTTTTGGGCAAAATATCAGTTTCAATTTAACTGTGATTTATACAACTACAAAAGAAAGTAGAAAATTAATAGTGACTCACATTTAACGTAGAGTACCTCCTTCTGCTGTGGTGAAGCCGTGTGTGCAAAACAGTGATCCTTTCTCATCAATTATTGTGTCATTATCATGAGAGGTAGAAATGATGTAGCTAAAAATCAAGTAAATGATGCTAACAGACACATAAAAGGACACTTTATAAGTTAACTGGCACTAAAGTAATTCTCATCAACATTCCACAAAGACATGGTCTAATGGAGCAATTTATTGTGAACTTAGAAGATCATAAAACAAATGATAGGCTTACCACAATATGTAATAAATTTTACAATGTGTGTCTAGTACATCTCAGTAATCTAGAAAGGGACCTGCACACAACTCATGGTATGTTTATGAATAAAAAAGGTAAAAATATTGTCATTAAATTAACTATTGAGAAATAGTTAATAGACATATGTCTGCTTGTGTCTGTATATGTGTGGATGGATATGTGTGTGTGTGTGTGTGTGTGTGCGAGTGTATACCCGTCCTTTTTTCCCCCTAAGGTAAGTCTTTCCGCTCCCGGGATTGGAATGACTCCTTACCCTCTCCCTTAAAACCCACATCCTTCCGTCTTTCCCTCTCCTTCCCTCTTTCCTGATGAGGCAACAGTTTGTTGCGAAAGCTTGAATTTTGTGTGTATGTTTGTGTTTGTTTGTGTGTCTGTCGACCTGCCAGCACTTTCATTTGGTAAGTCACATCATCTTTGTTTTTAGATATAACTATTGAGAAAATTAGACGAAATTTTTCACATAGTAATGTAAATAAATGCATTGCCATGGAATGGCAAACCTACCCCAAACAGTATCTGCCACACAAAAGCCACTCCTGGCAAGTCATGGAAACTTGTAAAAGTCTGCTGAACAGCTTGATAGCCCTAAATTATCCTCTATGGTCCAGTACAAAAGACTCAGCTCAATATTGTACAGTAGATTTCTTTTTAGTCTTAAAGACAAACTTAAAGATCTGGACAGCATTGCATGTATTGATTGACCTGATATGTTAGTTATAACTGAACTACGGGACACTGAAGATCTAGTCAGCACTGCAACCACTCTCCATGGAATTTTGCTCAGCATTTAGAAAATACAAGAATGGAGGGGATGTAGCAATATTCACTGTAAAAGGAAGTAATTCCAATGTTATTAATGAGCTTTCAGCTTTGGAAGAGTATCAAAATTTGCTGAATAAATCTAAAATGTGGTAGAGAAAACACCATGTCTGCAGGCCATCTGTGGCAAATATACATACCTTTTACAAGCCATCTGTGGGAAATATGGATACCTTTTTCAAAACTCTATCTGACTTGCTTGTATATACAGACAGGAACTTTGTGGGTTAAATGGTCTTGCAAATATTACATCGAACAGCCAAAGAAACTGGTACAACTGCCTAAATTGTGTAGGGCCACAGCAAATATGTAAAAGTGCTGCAACATGACATGGCTCGGACTCAACTAGTGTCTGAAGTAGTACTGGAGGGAACTGACACATGAGTCCTGCAGAGCTATCCATAAATCCGTAAGAGTATGAGGGAGTCGAGATCTCTTCTGAACAGCAGATTGCAAGGCATCCCAGATATGCTCAATAATGTTAATGTCTGCAGAGTCTGGTGGCCAGTGGAAGTGTTTAAACACTGAAGAGTGTTCCTGGAGTCATTCTGTAGCAGTTCTGGATGTGTGGGGAGTTGCATTATCCTGCTGGAATTGCCCAAGTCTGTCGGCATACACAATGAACATGAATTGATGAGGTCATCAGAAAGGATGCTTACATATGTATTGCCATCAGAGGCATACCTACATGTATCAGGTGCCCATATCACCCCAACTACACATGCCCCACACCATAACAGAGCCTCCACCAACTTGAACAGTCCCCTGCTGATGCAGGGTCCATGGATTCATGAGGTTATCCCCATACCTGTACACAACCACCTGCTCGATACAATTTGAAATGAGACTCATCCGACCAGTCATCAACACTCCAATGTCAGTGTGACTGGCCCAGCCCAGGCATAAAGCTTTGTGTTGAGCAGACATCAAGGGTACACAAGTGGGCTTTCAGCCTCGAAAGCCCATATTGATGATGTTTCATTGACTGGTTCACACACTGACATCTGTCAATGGCCCAGCACTGAAATCTGCAGCAATTTGTGGAACAGTTGCACTTTTGTCACATTCAATGATTCTCTTCGGTCTCATTCTTGCAGGATCTTTTTCTGGCC
Organism: Schistocerca piceifrons; assembly: GCF_021461385.2. Classification (NCBI taxonomy): domain Eukaryota; kingdom Metazoa; phylum Arthropoda; class Insecta; order Orthoptera; family Acrididae; genus Schistocerca; species Schistocerca piceifrons. Next base: position 234,327,897 of record NC_060143.1, read on the forward strand.
ACAGCAATGTTGAAGATTTGATGTTTTACCAGATTCCTGATGTCCACAGTACACTCATGAAATGGTTGTACAGGAAAATCCCAATTTCATCACTACCTCGGAGACGCTGTGCCTGTCGCTCGTGCGCTGACTATAACACTGTGTTCAAACTCACTTAAATCTTGGAAACCTGTTATTGTAGCAGCAGTAACCAATGTAACAATTATGTAGAACTTTTGGATTAAAATTACATTGCATGTCATAGGATGGTCTGACTATTTGCACCTAGAGGTGGTAATGGGAACATCAGGTCCAGTAGTGATTCCATATTAATCTATCAAATGTCTCATACAGGCAATGCCGACTGCAGTGCCATATTCTGTCTGTTTACATATCTCTGTATTTGAATACAAATGCCTATACCAGTTTCTTTGGCGCTTCAGTTTGTAATAATAGGAACATATATACAGACTTATTAACCAATGATACCAACTCCAAAAAGGTAAATCTCCTACTCAATGAATTCAATCTGACCTCACCCATCCAGGAGCCAAATAGTGAAAGTGGCAACAGCAAAATATGTCTGGATAACAAAATAATCCCCCCATGAACCATGGACCTTGCCACTGGTGGGGAGGCTTGCCTGCCTCAGCGATACAGATGGCCGTACCGTAGGTGCAACCACAACGGAGAGGTATCTGTTGAGAGGCCAGACAAACATGTGGTTCCTGAAGAGGGGCAGTAGCCTTTTCAGTAGTTGCAGGGGCAACAGTCTGGATGATTGATCTGGCCTTGTGACATTAACCAAAATGGCCCTGCTGTGCTGGTACTGCGAATGGCCAAAAGCAAGCAGAAATTACAGGCGTAATTTTTCCCGAGGGCATGCAGCTTTTCTGTATGGTTAAATGATGATGGTGTCCTCTTGGGTAAAATATTCTGGAGGTAAAATAGTCCCCCATTTGGATCTCCGGGCGGGGACTACTCAAGAGGACATCGTTATCAGGAGAAAGAAAACTGGTGTTCTACGGATTGGAGCGTGGAATGTCAGATCCCTTAATCGGGCAGGTCGGTTAGAAAATTTAAAAAGGGAAATGGATAAGATAAAGTTAGATATAGTGGGAATTAGTGAAGTTTGGTAGCAGGAAGAACAACACTTTTGGTCAGGCAAATACAGGGTTATAAATACAAAATCAAATAGGGGTAATGCAGGAGTAGGTTTAACAATGAATAAAAAAAAATAGGAGTGCGGGTAAGCTACTACAAACAGCATAGTGAACGCATTATTGTGGCCAAGATAGACACGAAGCCCATGCCTACTACAGTAGTACAAGTTTATATGCCAACTAGCTCTGCAGATGAAGAAATTGATGAAATGTATGATGAGATAAAAGAAGTTATTCAGGTAGTGAAGGAAGATGAAAATTTAATAGTCATGGGTGACTGGAATTGGAGAGTAGGAAAAGGGACTAAAGGAAGCATAGTGGGTGAATATGGATTGGGGGTGAGAAATGAAAGAGGAAGCCGTCTGGTAGAATTTTGCACAGAGCATAACTTAATCATAGCTAACACTTGGTTCAAGAATCATAAAAGAAGGTTGTGTACATGGGAGAATCCTGGAGATACTAGAAGGTATCAGAAAGATTATATAAAGGTAAGACAGAGATTTAGGAACCAGGTTTTAAATTGTAAGACATTTCCAGGGGCAGATGTGGATTCTGACCACAATCTATTGGTTATGAACTGTAGATTAAAACTGAAGAAACTGCAAAAAGGTGGGAATTTGAGGAGATGGGACCTGAACAATCTGAAAGAACCAGTGGTTGTAGATAGTTTCAGGGAGAACATTAGGGAACGATTGATAAGAATGGAGGACAGAAATACAGTAGAAGAAGAAGGGTAGCTTTGAGGGATGGAACAGTGAAGGCAGCAGAGGATCAAGTAGGTAAAAAGACGAGGGCTAGTAGAAATCCTTGGGTAACAGAAGAAATATTGAATTTAATTGATGAAAGGAGAAAATATAAAAACGCTGTAAATGAAGCAGGCAAAAAGGATTACAAATGTCTAAAAAATGAGATTGACAGGAAGTGCAAAATAGCTAACCAGGGATGGCTAGAGGAGAAATGTAAGGATGTAGAGGCTTATCTCACTAGGGGTAAGATAGATATGCCTACAGGAAAATTAAAGAGACCTTTGGAGAAAAGAGAGCCACTTGTATGAATATCAAGAGCTCAGATGGAAACCCAGTTCTAAGCAAAAAAGGGAAAGCAGAAAGGTGGAAGGAGTATATAGAGGGTCTATACAAGGGTGATGTACTTGAGGACAATATTATGGAAATAGAAGAGGATGTAGATGAAGATGAAATGGGAGGTACAATACTGCGTGAAGAGTTTGACAGAGCACTGAAAGACCTAAGCAGATTCAGAAGGATGTAGGTTGCAGTAAGTACTGGGAGATGAAGAAGCTTGCACAGGATAGAGTACCATGGAGAGCTGCATCAAACCAGTCTCAGGACTGAAGATCACAACAACAGCAACATAATAATAAACAAGGCACACCTTTCCTACAGTACATCTGTCCTAAAATTAGCCTTCTCTGACCACCAAATAGTAAAGCTTCAATTGGAGTTCTATGATGTTCACTTTGTCACTAAAGGAAAACAATATGAATTAAAATGATGGTGCTCTGGAAGATGCAGTGTAGACTGCATATTTCACACCATGCTGAAATTATTAATCTATGTGTTTGTGGAATATTTGAAAAAGATAATAGTTCCAGTTTCTGCCAACAAGTAAAAGCATGGTGATGTAAGCAGTCAGAAACTGAAATATTTCCTATTTCAGTGTCAGTATGCTGTTTTTGTCACTTGGCACTGTGTGTTGATTTCTTTTGTGAAGTGAACATGGGTGTAAAGGGTTATGATGGTTGAAGTTTTCTGTATGAAACACAATGGCTATTAAGAATTAAGACCATGAGCTGCTGGTAAAGTTGTTTTATCAGAACAGCAGCAATAGCAGTGCTGCATTGTGGGAATAATGGTGACAGATGCAGCTATGAAGAGGTCTCATATATGAATAATTGGGCTAAAGAATATGGTCAAGCAATGTCAAGAAACAGTTGAATTAGATAACACAGTAGGGAGAGGTAGATGACCCATTTCCCTGGCAGTTTTTGATGAAGCTGCTGTAGCTGTAGCCAACTGTGCAATACAAACCACAAATTATGCAGAAAGTGCTTATGCTGTGTCATATGAATTGTCTCTCCCCTAGCCAACAGTTTGAAAGATTTTGTGGTACATTTTACGCTAGTATCCCTACAAGATTCAGAAAGAGCCCGAAATAAAGCCCTAAGATAGGTTACAATACTGCAACTTTGCCCTTTGTTGTTTGGTACACATGGAAATGGATAACATGAGGCTGGGGAATATTATTTGGAGGGATGAGACATTTTACTCTGCACAGTGTTGTGAATACACAGAGCTGTCACACATGACGTTCTGTTCTGTCACATGTTGTGCAGGAACACCCATCACATTCAGCTCATGTGACCATACTGGAGCTTTATCGAAAGCTCCTTCATTGTCAGTCCATTCCTCTTTGAGGAGATGACAACTAAAAGACCTTTTCCATGTACAGTGACATCTCCACTTTATAAGGACCTCCTTGTGCAACACACAATTCCAGCTTTGCACGAAAACAACTGTGACCATATCACTATTTTTATGCAAGATGGGTGACACCGCATATCACTTGACGATGAAACATTTGCTTTGAGAAACCTTCGGTAATGACCACATCATCTCTCAGCAATTTCAAAATGTTTGGCCTCTCAGATTCCCTGACCTATATCTATCCGACTTCTGATTGTGTGTCTTACCTGAAAGATCATTTCTGTCATGTATGTATCCGGACTTTTTCTGATCTGAAGGCTAGTATATGATAATGTATGGCTCTGATATCACCAGATATGCTATGAGCAACTGTCACTATGCTGTGTTATGGATGCAGTATTTGCTGTTGGCAGGCTATATTGAACTCGTGTTGTAACATGTGACCATATGTACATCGGCATCTACAGACATACTCTACAAGCCACCAAACAGTGTCTGACAGAAGGTACACTGTACCACTACTAGTCATTTCCTTTCCTGTTCCACCCACAAATAGAGTGAGGAAAAAATGACTGTCTGTATGCCTCCATATATGACCCAAATTCTCTCCTCTCTCCCTGAGAAAAGGCACACTAAATGTGCCTGAACCACCATTATTGTGTGTTTGATCATCCCCATTTTCCTGAACTGACACCACATCCTGGCTGCTTTCAGTGACTTAGTTCCACTTGGTGGTGGAAAGTGGAACTATTATTATTTCGGCATACTCATGAGCACACTGATTAGTGAACATAGATAAAATGTTTCAGTGTCCTGCAATGTGTACAGCCTACACTGTGACAATAAGGACACCTGTATTTTACTTAAAACCACCCAGTATGTATAACAATAACATCCACAGACTGAAATGCATGTTAGTACACAAAACATAGTTTGTCACTGCTAACTTTTCCTTTGACAGCTTTGCTGCTGACTTCTATTACTATTTTAATGCCACATATCCAGTCATAGCAATAAAAGGTAAACATGCAAAAAATATGAATAAAAGTACAGTAATCTCATTGAAGCAAGAGGAAAAATTAAAATTCCTCTATAGTTCAATGTTGAATAATAAAGAAAATCTTAAGCTAAAAGAAGCCTTAAAAATTTAGCAAGAATACTATAAAGATAATACAAACCAGGAGTACCTATGTTGCAAACAAGTCAGGCTTCACATAATGTTACTGATGGTATCTGGTTAGTGATAAACACTTTCAGAACATGCAGAGACAAATCTTGTATTGACTTTACTATTAACTTCAGTGGGATGTTCATAAAAGACCAAACTGAAACTGCAAATATATTCAGTGAATACTTTTCTTCAGTAGGAGTATCCACCAATGACAAACATAAAAACCTGCAGTATAACATTAAAGACAATCCATCTGAGCATAGCATAAACCTAGGACCCCCACCCCCACAAATTGCAAAGAAATAAGGAACATCATTATCTCTTTAAAATCCTCCAGTTTTACAGGGCATGATGGCCTCAGTGTTAGTGTATTAAAAGTGTATAGACAAATTGTCAATGTATTGTCTGTAGCAATAAGTAATATTATAGAATCAGGCACCTTCCCAGAGGGATTAAAACAGCCCAGGTAACACAAATCTTTAAAAAAAGGTGAAAAATACGAACTTGAAAACTACAGATCAATCTTTATACTATCTGTCTTGTAAATTAACTAGCACAGCAGCTCACTGGTTAACTGAAGAGGCATTAAGCACCACTGAGAACAAGGAACGTGTTGGAGGTACATACTTAAACCTTGAGAAAGTGTTCGACTGTGTGAACATTGCTATCCCATTAAATAACTTGTGGAACAATGGCATCAGAGACACTACTTTAACTTAATTAAGTCCTATATGTGTAACTGAAAACAGTGTGTACTGCTTAAAGCTAAAAGTGGTGTTCACAAACCATTGAAAACAATTAATACAAAATAAGGAGTGCCACATGGCTCAGTATTGGGTCCTCTTCTGTTTTTGACTTACTTAAATGGCATTAAGTTCAAAAGTAATTCTGTATGCAGACGATATGTCCACCATGTGTAAAAAGGAAGCATTTAATGAACTAGAGTGCCATTGTAATTATGTGAGAAATGAAATTGTTCAGTTCTGTTATGAAAACCACCTAAATTTAAGATACGTCTCATGGAGTTCATCAACAGTAGTTTGAATGATAAAATTAAATTATAAAGAGGTAATGAATTGGTGAAACGAGAGTTTTCTTCTAATCATTTAAAGTGGTCTGAAGTGGGATGCACCTGCTTGTTCTCCAGCAAGTAAGTTATCTGAGAATATAATCACAATTAATATGATTAGGTAGTTCAGCAAAGGCACTGTTGTCCTAAGGACTGCATACCATGCTTTATTTTTCTCACAATTTACCTACAGAATTGAATTTTTGGGGAGCAACAACCAAAGTATATCCAAGTAAGCCATTGATACTTCCAAAAAGAGCTATATTAATCATCTGTGCACTTAAAATAAGGAATCACATTGTGGCTTGTTTCCAAAAGCTAGTGCGCTAACCATAGTAACCACGTATATTCTAAAAGAAATACATTGCTTGTTAAAAGACTGCACTCCAACATTTATTCTCACTTGCATCAGTACAGTACCAGAAATAAAAAGAACAATTTACATCAGCAGCATGAAACAGCACTCTATGAAAAGGGTCCTCTCTGGGTAAAAATCTTGAACAAACTCTCTTCTTACATAAAGCACAAAATTGAGAAACCCTGTAAATGTAACATAATGTTTATTCGATTCATAAACAACATACATTATAAGGATCAGGTCACATTTGTGTCACAAGCTTGGAAAAGTATATATATGTCTAATAACTAGCATTTAGTATTGCATAAATACGCTTGGCCTATACCATATTAAATTACAATTTTGCTTACAGTACATCAGCTGTACTCCATGTACATATATTTCTATATGGCTGAAAAGTTTATCTCTCTTTTAAGAATATGTTTTGCGATTTACACATGCTACATCTCATTTTTATTCAGTACTCTGTTCCAATACTTCTTACACTATTGTGCACATAAAATGATTTTCAACATAGAAACAGTTTTCTATCAAAAATGTTCTGAGATAATTTTTTAAAACTGTTTTTATCATTTATCTCTAAAATCTGAAGGGTTTTTTCTATGCTTTTGTTACTGTATAGGATGGGATTGATTTTAAGTGCATGGTGATGTTTCTGGACTCATGGAAGAAGTTTAGTTTCTTTTTGATGGATTTTTCATGTCTTGATATCATGAGCATCAGGAACATATTTGAATTTGGGCCAGCATATGATTTAATGTACGAATATGCTTGGTAGTGTTAGTATCTTAAGTGCTTTAATTGCTGGTCTACCTGATGCTTTTCATTTATGGTTAGCTATCATTCTTATTGCTCTTTTCTGCAATTTGAGTACACTACCAGTATTCGTTCTGGAGATGCTTCCCCACAAAATTACGGAAAAACTTAATGAAGAACAAATTAATGTGTCAATTTCATATTATTTATGACTTTTACATTCCTGAGTTTGTGCAGAACATAGAGCTTGGAAGTGAGTTTTACCACATTGTTTCTCCCAATTTACATTTTCATCAATTATTATCCCAAGGTATTTTGTACATGCAATGTTTTCTGCTACTTACTCATCTATGCAGATACTGATATCTTAATATGTTGTTTTTTTAGCCTGAAATTCAAACAAAATGTTTAAGCAATGTACAGTACTATTAAAATTTATTTTTGCAAATCTTTGTATAACATCATTTACTTTCAAGCTGGCTTTTATTTCCAGATTTCCTCTGCCCACATAGCTGAATAATAGAGTTATTTCAACCATGTGAGTAGCTACATTGCCATAATTAACAATGTTTCAGAAATAATTTGTGTATAAAATAAAGAACAGTTTGCCAAGTATGGGTCCCCATGAGACAGAGAAGTATAGAATTCTCACTTCAGTGCCCCCACTAGCTGCTCCATCTGTACCCACAGCTGCATGTCAGCAGTTGCAGACATACATCAGTGTCTGTGATAGCATTGGTTTGCTGAGAGTCACAGTAGTAAAGATAATCATAGACGGGCCTTTGTTCTTATTACAACAATATTAACTATTGTTTGATGCAAAGTAATGGTATGTTCATGTGGTTATTCCCAGTCTCTTTCATGATGGGACCCACAAAACATGAATGGCTAGATAGACGGATAAGCCTACATTTGTTCACTTACTAACAATATTGACACATTTGTAACAGGTTGGTTTATTTAACACTTAATCCATGAGTTGCAAAAGAATGGTAAATGTAAAAAATGTACCTCTATGGAAATACAGCTGCTATAACACACTAATGTGCTTAGCTTACAAGAAATAGTAACTATTTAGGAAATGAACCAAAATGGACATACATAAGATCCATTACAAATAAGGCCAAGCCATTTGTGCAGATAATGTACTAGTATGGGTGTTCATTGTAGTTATATTGAGAACATGCAACTATGAAGTACAATAATACAATTTTATGTGTACTTCATGTAGATTTATATGTGTATTTATTTATTTATTTATTTTCTGTCCATATAACAAAAAGATTTCGGACATTGTCAGGAAAATTTAGATTACATTACACATATACAGTAAAATATTTACATTCTTTCATAACAACATATGGATCAGACACCATGTCTGTACACATTATTTTTCAAAATGGCACTACAAGTAGATTCCTCTATAGTGAAACACAATTTAGCTTATATTTATAATAGTACAGTACACATAATACAGTGTATAATTACATTCTTTCATAACACTGATAGATCGGACCCATTTTCTATATACACTGTTTTCCAAGATGGCACTACAACTTAAAGTCCTCTATAGAGTAACAACACTTCTCTATTAATAATTGCTTCAGTCTACTCTTTAGCATATTTAGGTTTACTTTCTTGAGTTCACAGGGTAGTGCATTGTAGAAAATTGCTCCCATTCTGTGTGGGCTGTGGTCCGTTGCCTTTTTATTGGTCACAATTCTATGGAAATTTTCCCTTCCCCGTGTATCATAGTTGTGTACATTACTGTTTCTCATATTAAATTCAGGATTTTGTTTCACGAACATGACTGTCTGCAATATATACATGGAGTACACCATAAGAATTTTATATTTTCTAAAGATGTCTCTACAAGGCTCTCTCTTCTTTAGCTTGGCTACCATTCTTACTGCCTTTTTTTGTAATCTAAAAAGTCTATCTATATGAACTGCTGATGCTCCACCCCATATCTCAATACCATACTGAAGGTGCAGATGAATTAACCCAAAATATATTTGCCTTAAAATGTCATGGTCCAAGAAGGCTGAGACCCGTTTCAGTAGATACACATTTCCACTGATTTTCTTGCAAATATAATAATGCTCTTTCCATGATAAGTGTTCATCAACAACGATGCCCAAAAATTCGTGTGAATTTGCATATGCAAGACCCAATGGGGATGTAAATACAGTATCAGTTATGGCAGCATTATAACTGTGGATGAACTTCATTATTACCATTTTGTCTTTATTTACAAGAAGCTTGTTTGCTGTAACGTATGTGGACAGGGTGTTGAAACTGATCTCAGTACTGTTAGCAGCAGACTGCATATCACTGCCACAGCTGATGAAGGATATGTCATCGGCATAGCTTACAACCATGCAATTTTGGGGTTCAAATAAGTTATTTACATATACAAGGAACAGAAAAGGCCCTAGTATGCTTCCTTGAGGCACGCCACATTGAAGTGTCCTGAAGTTTGATTTGGTTGTTAGGAACTGCTCATTATTTTGATAAGTTTGCTTTAAGTAAGTAGTTTCAAGGCTAGTCCTCTCAACCTCTACTCTTCTAGCTTACACAGAAGAATGGCATGATTCACAGTATCAAAGGCTTTACTCATATCTAGGAAAGTGCCTATTACCATGTCACTTCTGTCCAGCTTATTTAATATTTCAAGTATAAAAGATGCTACTGCTGTTGTAGTAGTTCTCCCTTTTCTAAATCCATGTTGTAGGTTGTTTAACAGATTGTATTTGGTGGAATATGATTCAACTTGATTTAGTATTACTCTCGCTAACAATTTGCCTAGTTCTGAGGTTAATGATATTGGCCTGTAGTTTTTAGTGTCAGTTTTTAATCCCTTTTTATGCACTGGTATAATTTCAGTAATTTTCAAAAGGTCAGGGAATACTCCATTTCTGAGGAAGGTATTTATCAAGTGAGTCAGGGGTTTCACTAATTCATCCCTGCATTCCTTTAGCAGTTTAGGTGAAATGTCATCCCAGCCACAAGACATTTTTGGTCAAAGTGCTGATATGATTGCTAGGACGTCCCTCTCAGTAATGCTGTGGATATAAAAGGACTGGCTAGATTTTCCAAGACTAAAATTTTGAGGCTTGACATGAACTTCATTTGTACCAACTGTACTGAACTTTTCTATAAATTTCTCACAGACTTCTCTTGGGTCATTTATTTCTTCACCATTTTCTTTTAATGTTTTGTTGCTGTGTTTATAGGAATTCTGTTTCCAACTTTCTTTATGCATTATTTTCCAGGCAGTTTTACTGATACAGCTAGAGTTCCTTATTTCAGAGGTATATTTCTGTGCTTTTAAGTTAGTCAAGGACTCTCTGTATGTTTTTCTGAGCAGTTTATATTTTGTTGAGAAATATTGTAGTTTAGTATCTCTAAAAAAGTATATAGCAATCTTTCATTTTCTCCCTCAGTTCAATAATTTCAGAAGGGAGATTCTCAGCTTTATGGTTTACAGCTTATTATATGTGGTCTACTACATATATGTGTGTGTCTGTATAATCAAGGTCGAGAGTATGAAATGTGTGCATGTAAAATTTATTTGTGTATTTGTGAAATGTTATTCCCATATGTTAAGAGTTATATTGTTATATACTGAAAACCATACAACAGTTCTTCTGTTAAACTTTATTGCAAATTATTTGACTTGTCCTATATCATTATGTACCCCTGTACAGTGTAAGATTCACAGGACCAATAAATATACAATACAATACAATACAGTAAATATATTCCCTGTTCCCCAAGAATATGCATACATTTACTATATTATTAATTACTGAAGTTTACAAGGATAAAATATAAACATACCAACAAATTATTGAATTTAAATTGCTGAAATATACTTAAAAGATTCTTTCAAATTTCAGAATTCTTTGCAAGCTTTTTGGAAAATCTGGTGATCTCAACAAAGTAGCATTGAATTAAAAGTGTAATTATTTTTTGGTACAAATATTAAGTTATTTTACACATAGAGAAATACTGTATCAGGAATGAAAAATAATGCCAATAATTGAGTTAAGAAACTCAGCTAATTATTCCTTGAAATGATAAGTGATTTCTCTTAATTGTCTAATATATTATTGATATAAATTAAAATAATTAACTCTATAATGCATAGTGAAGAACTAATTTATCTGCTGTTTCTTGGAAATGAATGTAGAGAACCTTTCTGCTCTTGACTAATGCAGTTTTCTGTATATAGACTCCCACAAATAAATTTATCTAGTTTGTATTATGGTGCCTAATATTATCAGTAAAACAGGTTTAACAATATTAGACAATCAGTCACAACATGTGTGACTATGCACTGGAAGGCTGCATGTAGCTATAACCAGACGTATTGTATTTTGTCATACTCTGCTGAGCATGGCAAAACTGTGACCAGTGTATATTACTGTAACATCTACATGAATGGTTCTTCTTGCTCAGAAGCCTATTGACATTGCACATGTGATGCAAACATGCTTATCATCTTTATGGATTTCCACTTAAAGGGACAATCAATATAGCCTCATACACTACATGTGCACTGTTGCCCAGGAGCCACAGGTACTGTACACAGTCTGCAACAACAAGGTGAAGTCTGTATAAACAATGTGAATTTGTAAAATCCTCTCAAACACAATGGAACTAATTGGCCTGCAAAGCATCATTTGTGGATACAGTGAGTAAAGTCATTAGTTCATGAATATGTGTGCAATTTATTTTGTGTTTGGATCTTTTATTTACATTAAACATGCTGTTTGCTTGTTGTACATAGGCCAATGTTCAGAACTTACTAAACATAATTCTTAAGAAGTGCTTATATTTGCTGAATTTAGCATTATTAAACCAGGTTTTTTCTGGTATTAGGATTTCAGTGATCTGAAACTGTGTCAGGCAATAATCACAGGTGATACATATTTTATTTAGAGGCACAAATATTTGGCTCTTCTGCCTACTACATGAAGTGGCAAAAATAGCCAGAGTAATATATTGTGGGACAGGTATGTTAAGAAGTTCCATGACTGAACCTGGTTCTGGATGCTACATTTCCTAGCCACTGCAATGAGACAATCTCATTACTGATTTGCCTCATTTTGAAATACAATAAAAGTTTTCTTTAAATGACTTATTTCTGTTTCATATATTACATATCTGAAGATCTTTTTAGAAAGAAAAATCTTTCGGTGGATCCACCACAACTTCACTCATATGTAGTATGTAGTTTCTCAAATATTTCCTGAGTGTGTTTAATGACATGGTTTAAGCATTTAGAATAATCAAACTTTCTTATGTGCTTTATGAATTGTAAACTCAACAAAATATTACTTATTCAACAGCTGTAAAATTGTATGTATCTATATTTTTAGTGCATCTCCTTATTTTGCAACAATATACAATGTGGCCCAGATCTGATGTATCTATAACATCTTTTACCAATTCATCTGAGGATATTCCATTACTGTACATCCAGTATCTTCTTTGCATGTAAATTATTTTTAGGTCCATATAAACTATTGTTGCTTCTGTCTCTGCCATTAAAAAGCAAGATTCGGATCTGTAACTTCTATTTTTATTTCACATTTCTTATTTAGATTTACATGTGTTTCTAAGGTTTTCTCTATTGTCTGGTCTGAATACGCAAAACCAGGTAGCTCCTTAGCCACTTTCTGTGTGAGCTGAGGTGTTACCAGTCCGCTGCTAACATTTTGACTCTACTGAATAATTTCTACATAGACAGCATAGGCAGATACTAACCCTGGCTCAGAGCTAGAGCTGACTGCTGTCTATAGCCACAGTATCTTTACAATTACTGAGATTTAGGAGAAATCAAACAATGGAAAACCCATGATGGAATGTAACAATATTATGAAAAGGAAAGTAGCTGCTCACCATATAGCAGAGATTCTGAGTTGCAGATAGGCACATCAATAGGACTGTCACAAATACAGCTTTCGGGCAGTAAGGCCTTCGTCAACAATAGATGACAGGCACACATACACACACTCCCACAAATGCAACTCACACACGACTGCAGCCTCAGGCAACTGAAACCACACTGAAACTGGGTTGGTGTAAGGAGGAGGCTGGGGCAGGGAGGGGGGGGGGGCATAGTTTGGTAGAGGTGGTGGACAGTGAAGTGCTGTAGGCTAGACAGTGGGCAGGGGAGTGGTGGGGAGTTGGGGGGGGGGGGGGAGGGGAGAAGCAGAGAAGGGCAGAAGTAGAAGGACTGGGTGTGATGGTGGAATGATGGCTGTGTAGTGCTGGAATGGGAACAGGGAAGGGGCTGGACGGGTGAGAACAGTGACTAAGGAAGGTTGAGGACAGGAGGGTTATGGAAACATAGGATGTGCTGCAGGGAGGTTCCCACCTGCACAATTCAGAAAAGCTAGTGATGGTGGGAAGGATCCTTATGCTACAGGCTGTGAAGCAGTCATTGAAATGAAAGATGTCATGTTTGGCAGCAACAGAGGGTCTTGGCCACAGTTTGTCGCTAGCCATTCACGCGAACAGAAAGCTTGTTGGTTGTCATGCCCACACAGAAATGCAGCACAGTGGTTGCAGCTTAGCTTCAAGATCACATGACTGGTTTCACAGGTAGCCCTGCCTTTGATGGGATAGGTGATGTTTGTGACTGGACTGGAGTAGGTGGTTGTGGGAGGATGCATGGGACAGGTCTTGCATCTAGGTCTGTTATAGGCATATGAGCCATGACATAAGGGGTTGGGAGCAGGGCTTGTGTAAGGATGGACAAGTATATTGTGTATGTTTGGTGGATGGCAGAATACCACTGTGGGAGGGGTGGGAAGGATAGCGGGCAGGACATTTCTCATTTCAGGGCACAATGAGAGGTAATTGAAACCCTGGCAGAGAATGTGATTCAGTTGCTCCTGTCCTGGGTGGTACTGAGTTATGAGGAGAATACTCCTCTGTGGCCAAATGGTGGGACTTTGGGAGGTGGTGGGAGACTGGAAAGATAAGGCTTTCATCATTTGTTTTTGTAGAGGGTTGGGAGGATAATTATGGTCTGTGAAGACTTCAGTGAGACCCTCTATATATTTAGAGAGTGACAGCTTGTTACTGCAGATGCGATGACCATGGGTGGCTAGGCTGTGCGGAACGGACTTCTTGGTATGGAATGGGTGGCAGCTGTCAAAGTGGAGGTATTGCTGGTGGTTTGTAGGTTTGATATGGACTGAGTCACTGATGTAGCCATCTTTGAGGTGAAGGTCAACATCTAGGAAGGTGGCTTGTTGGGTTGAGTAGGACCAAGTGAAGCAAATGGGGGAGAAGTTGTTGACGATCTGGAGGAATGTGGATAGGGTGTCCTCACCCTCGATCCAGATCGCAAAGATGTCATCAACGAATCTGAACCAGGTGAGGGGTTTAGGATTCTGGGTTTTTAGGAAGGATTCCTCTAGTTGGCCAATGAATAAACTGGCACAGGATGGTGCCACGTGGGTGCCCATAGCCGTACCCCGGATTTCTTTGTAGGTAATGCCTTCAATGGAGAGGTAATTGTGGGTGAGGATATAGTTGGTCATGGCAACTAGGAAGGAGGTTATTGGTTTGGAATCCATTGGGTATTGAGAAAAATAGTGTTCAATAGCAGTAGGGACATGGGCATAAAGCAACAACAGTGTCTGTTCTATACATACCTGATTATTCCGAAAGAACTGTGACTTATGTGGCTTTTTTTCTGCTAGTAGATGTTCAACAGTAAACTATTGTAGCAGTATGTAGACATTTGCCTGGAAACTAGTAATGAGGCTTATCAAAAGTTGAACAATTGTGCACCGGTCTTATATAACTGTGTGTTATTGGGGGGGGGGGGGGGGGTTGCAAAAAGTGAAAGTAAAAAACTGTGAAACACAACTGTGCATCTGTCGACTACATTATTTATTGTAGACAGTACTTGCACATCCAACCCCTAACTTTTCAGCCAGTATGCTGACATTGAGGACAACCAATGAAATAATAAATAAAGCAGGCAGAACTGCTACAATGGGCCTATGGATCTGAGTAGTGACAGGAGAGCCTGCTGGACTTCTGAAATGGGTGGGAAGGTTTGTAGGTGGGAGTATTTCACAGCTGGCAGAGTCCTTCTGCCAGGTAATCCTTGCGCTTCAAAACAACAGTGGTGGAGCCTTTGTTCACAGGTAGGATCAGTTTTTAGATGGTGCACTGTGGTTCTTTCTGTGGACGTAATGTTTGTATGTTGAGGGATTTGGGGAATGATGATGAGGCAGGGTTCAAGGTTAAGAAATTCTGGAACGTTAACAGGGGGTGATTTGAGGGCAGTGGGGGTGGATCATGGAGAGACTGATCAGGAGAGACCGATTCCTGAATATGTTTTCAACTTCATATTTTTCATATTTGTGAACACCATAGCTATAAGGGAAAATTCACTGATGGATCTGAACTGGAGGCTCACTTAGCTGCTCTGTGGTTTCCCTGTGTGTATCCCTAATACTCTTCTACCAAATCGGACTTATTAACAGCACTATGAAAAGGACTGAATGTTACTCATCACATAGAGAAAGTGTTGAGTGGTAGCCAGGCATGCTGAATAAAAATTACTAGAAATTATTTAGTTATCATACTAAGTCCTTTGTCAGAAGTAGACAAAATACACACAAACTTTCACATATGCATAGTTCATGAGCACATGACCTCTGTCATCTTACTATCCTTTATGCAGAACTGTTCATGATCTGAAGACACTGGAGCAGATGAGATTTACAATCCTGTGAAATTCATCAAAAGTTTTGACTCCCTGAGTGTCCTTCGATTCACATTCAGATTCTTTATTAGCCATTCAACATCAGTACATACAATAGATTTCTGAACGATGAGTGTATAAAGCACATAAATAAATCTTTGTATTCAGACACCATTTCCCCATCTAGAAATTTTGGAGAACATGGTGTCATTCTGCTTGTTATGAGAGTACAATGGAAAAATCAATCAGCAGATGTGCTAGCTAAAGAAGCAAGCATAGACTACTTTGATTGAACTGCAATTCTTATGTTTCTTCTAATTAATCATAGTCTGAAATCCACTTCCACAAGTACTAACCTTAAGTGGTCATTACACTTGAAATAACACATCCTTAGAAATTTGATGGCTGTCACTGACTCCTGTAATTGACCTAAGCTAACATTATCAAATAATGCTGGGTCATTTTGTTTATACAGTCACACTATATTACATATAAGTTCATGATGGGAAAGCCCATCCATACTGCACGGTATCTGTCTGGAAATAATGACTGCTGCATTGTAGGTGGAAACAAAACATAGAGCTATGAATACAGAAATGCTAAATGAAATGCATTTTGGTGTCGAAAGGCAATGCGTGAAGCCTTTAATGACTGCTTTAGCAGAATCTTAGGGAAAACATTGTATGTGCCTCTCATACTTTATTGGTATAATAGCACTGTTTTTATTATGATACTGGACCATGTTGCCCATATCTGTATATAACACATTACAAAATAAAACTTGTGTGGTACATCTGTGTATTCACTAACATCCAACCAGAGTGCAACATTGGTTATATCTGTCGCTCACCTTTCAACAGTACATAAGCTACAAGCACTCACTGCCCACACAGCAACAGAAAGTGAAAGTGTTAACTACATAGGTAGCAAGGCAAGTTCCAAATAATGTACCGCAAACTTGAAAATTTGCTTGTGTATATTCCAAAAATGCAATAAAAATAACAAATTGTAGTTTACATGTAATAGCTGTTCATTGCAAGTGTGTGGTCAGAATTAATTCTTGAATGTTCATTATTGTATGAGTAAGTTCAAATATTTCCTGTGCTCTAATACTGTGATAAAGTCTGTAAGAAAGGAAATGGTCACATCTAGATCATCACATTTTTGAAAATGTTGGGGTGATTCCATTGTTCCCACTTGCTATTCTTCAAAGTAAATATCTGCTGCATCCTTCTGTTTCCATCTACGATAATTCTTTTGTGGATGAAAAATTATAGTTTATTTTTGGATGAAAAATCACGATTTTCTGTTCACTAATTGATTCAGCATTACTCTCCAAAAAAACTTATATTACTGGACCATGCCTTCCAAACTTGTGTACATCATCTTATTTAGTGGTCTAGCATCTAGAACTATTCTGATTTCACCATCTTTCTTTTCATTAATGTACAATGGGTAATTGTACAGACTAGAAGACCATCCAGTGATTTGCTCCTGTAGCATTGCCTGTAATCTATTGTGAAAAATGTCTACTTTTGTCTGAGGGACTGGGTCCTGCTTGGAGTTAAATATTACATGTTCTTCAGTTTGGAAATGACAGAATGCTTTGTATGGGGCCCCTGGTTTACCAGAAAATATTTTTTGTTGTTTTCTTGCAGTTTTCGATAACCTTCTGATAAATTTGCCTGGTGAAATGTTATTGTGATGCATCGTGTAAGGAGGAGAAATGCGTACCATCATGTTTCCGACTTTGATAAAGGTCAGATTGTAGCCTATCGTGATTGCAGTTTATCGTATTGCGACATTGCTGCTCGTGTTGGTTGAGATCCAATGACTTTTAGCAGAATATGGAATAGGTGGCTTCAGGAGAGTAATACAGAATGCCGTGCT
Organism: Schistocerca piceifrons; assembly: GCF_021461385.2. NCBI lineage: Eukaryota > Metazoa > Arthropoda > Insecta > Orthoptera > Acrididae > Schistocerca > Schistocerca piceifrons. The sequence goes on from NC_060143.1 coordinate 234,345,467, forward strand.
GGTTCCCAATGGCCTCTTATCACTAGCAGTCGAGATGACAGGCATCTTATCCGCATGGCTGTGACAGATCGTGCAGCCACGTCTCGATCCCTGAGTCAACAGATGGGGATGTTTGCAAGGCAACAACCATCTGCACGAACAGTTTGACGATGTTTGCAGCAGCATGGACTATCAGCTCGGAGACCACGGCTGCGGTTACCCTTGACGCTGCATCACAGACAGGATCACCTGCGATGGTGTACTCAGCGACTAACCAGGGTGCAGGAATGGCAAAACGTCATTTTTTCGGATGACTCCAGGTTCTGTTTACAGCATCATGATGGTCGCATCCATGTTTGGCAACATTGTGGTGAACACACAATGGAAACGTGTATTCATCATCACCATACTGGCGTATCACCCAGTGTGATGGTATGGGATGCCATCGGTTAAACGTCTCGGTCACCTCTTGTTCGCAATGACGGCACTTTGAACAGTGGACATTACATTTCAGATGTGTTACGACCCGTGGCTCTACCCTTCATTCGACCCCTGCGAAACCCTACATTTCAGCAGGATAATGCACAACCACATGTTGCAGGTCCTGTACGGGCCTTTCTGGATACAGAAAATGCTCAACTGCTGCCCTGGCCAGCACATTCTCCAGATCCCTCACCAATTGAAAACATCTGGTCAGTGGTGGCCGAGCTACTGGCTCGTCACGATACACCAGTCACTACTCTTGGTGAACTGTGGTATCGTGTTGAAGGTGCATGGGCAGCTGTACCTGTACACGCCATCCAAGCTCTGTTTGACTCAATGCCCAGGCGTATCAAGGCCATTATTACGGCCAGAAGTGGTTGTTCTGGGCACTGATTTCTCAGGATCTATGCACCCAAATTCCATGAAAATGTAATCACACGTCAGTTCTAGTCTAATATATTTGTCCAATGAATACCCGTTTATCATCTGCATTTCTTCTTGGTGTAGCAATTTTAATGGCCAGTAGTGATATTTAATAAAGAACAATGAACTATAATTGTTAGAAGCTGTGTGATACCACAATAAAGTATCAAAGACCATATACTTCACTTGCAGACTTCCGTGAAGATAACAAAGTTGATACTAACAATGTCTCCAGTGATCAAGTGTCTATATATGTTAGTGCATTTCTTCCTGTCATCACTTGGGTCAGCAGTTTCCCTGTATTGCAAGTACATGGTGTTTTTACAAGACACGTGGAGTCCAGCAATACTGGTAGTGGAGCAGACATCAACATTCCAAAACTCCAGCTCAGCAGACAAAACTTCAATGTAAGTGATGCCCTGAATCAGGTATGACAACATGACAACACACATCACAACGCATTGCTTAAATGCAAGAAAACAATGATTTTGCTATACAACTGCACAAGTTTTATCTGCTGATCAATTATCAAAGTAATTCAGCTTGTGTTTGCCTTTGTGCATAACCTTTCTAAGGTAATACATGTATTTTTTGCAGAAGTAGTGGTTTTTGTCATTCATGTTACGTGTATTGTGAATGTACTATTAAATTAATGCACATGCAATGTGAGATACACATTGTTCTATTCATGAGTTACTTTTATACTATCAGCATTACACATAGCGTTGTTTCTTGCTACCTACATTGTGTGGATCCAGTTATTTACTCTCTTTTACATGCGACAACATTGTGCATTCTGTAATGTGCGTCACCTATTCTATGTCGATAGTTGATGCCCAATTTCAATGAGCATTACATTTGCAAGCAGTTATCATAATGTCCACATGCGTGTAAAATAAGACATTCCTATCTATAAGACATTGTTATTTATATCTATACATAGCAGGCCACCTTACAGTATGCATTAGAGGTTACTTTCTGCATCACTGTTACTTCCCCCTTTTTCTGTTGCAATTGTGAATAGTCTGCAGAAAGAATGATTGCTGGTAAGCCTCCGTGTGAGCTCAAGTCTCTCTAATTTTAGATTTACCATTTTTCATGAGATTTGCATAAGGGAAAGCAATATATTGGATGACTCTTCTGGGAACATACTCTCTCAGAATTTTAACAGTAAACTTTACCATGATGCAAGACAGCTTTCTTGTACCATCTGCTATCTGGTACTGATCCCAGACTGGCCAGCAATATTAAAGTTCTGGTTGAACAGTGGTTTTGCAGGCTATGTCTTTTGTGGATAGACTACATTTCCTGTGGATTCTTCCAATGAATCTATCACGCCTCTGCCTTACCTGCAATTAGTGTTCTGTGCTTGTTTCACTTGTGTGCTCCTAGATGTTTTATGGATGTGACTGCCTCCAATGTTTTTTCTGCAATTGTGTGATCATACAATAGCAGGTCTTTCTGCCTATTTATACACAGTGCTACATTTGTTTATGTTGGGGATGCACCAAGCGATGGACCTCTACATTCCAGTATTTCATTAAAATTTTCTAGGATCACAGCTTCTGTGTATATGAAAACGTAATCTGTGAAAAGTCTGTGGCGGTCCCACCTGTTTATAATTTTTCAGTGATAGATTGTTGTTGATTGTCCTTGGTGTCTTCGCAATGCATTGCTACACTGGCTGAAAAATGGGTTGTGGATTCTGACACTGACTACTTTAAATGATGTAGCTGATAGATGCACAGTTACATTTTACAGTACCGGCACTTTAATTTTCACTTTGGACAACCCCTAATAATACACAGTTACATGTGAATGGTCAGTGCACTATTATTCAAACTTTCCAGAAGCCTCATTAATAGTTTGCAGGCGAAACTCCACATACTGCTACAATAAATGAAAATTAATCGAAAACCCTCACCTGCCAACAGGTGTTGTTGATATACCTCAATGGGGACAGTTGAAAATGTGTGCCCCAACCGGGACTTGAACCCACTGTCCCATTGAGGTATATCAACAACACCTGTTGGCAGCTGAGGGTTTTGATTAATTATCATTTCTTTCTAGGGAAGCTGCATGGTCATCACTGGTATCTATTCTTTCGGAACAGTTACTGCTACAATAGTTTCTAGTTGAACATCTACAAGCAGTAAAACCTAACCACAAAGTTCACAGTTCTTGAAGAATAATCAGGTACATATGGGGCAGACACTGTCACTGGTTTTTACACGCAGCCTAATTGTTTAACACTTATTTCACAGTTAATTTGAAGCATTGTTGTTGTTCTAACCAGCACAAGTTACTCGTCTGAAACTCAGCCGTGGGCTGACTGTCTCGTGACCAAAATTCGGGTCCTTATATATCATCACAATAATCGGTACCGAAACTACACCTCGTTCAACGTTAAATTTACAGAAATTAACAATTAAAACTTAACTCACTCAGTTAGCTGAATACATTGAAAAATTGCATATATTTAACAGTTTATTCTACTTCAAGGATTAAGACGAATTACTTATTTAAATCAGGATATTAACAAATATTGTCACGCAAACAATACTTTTGACAAAGCTGTTAATTACTATGCGATTAATTCAGGGCTGGTTTTGCTAACATGTTTTAGAATATAGCCAAATAGATACTTTAAGATTATTAGCATTTCGTCTTCCAAATGTATGTGATCAGTGCAGAATTTATATTTGTTTATATATCAACAATAGAATTTAAGTTACAAAACAATTACAGATTTCGCCCTATAATAAAAGATACTAACTAGTAATAGTCAAAATAAATTAGAGAATCAATTACATGCATAAAACTAAGCACAAAATTAGATCTTGTGCTAAATCCTTTAGAACTGAGGGCAAATCTTTCTCTTTTACGAAAAGAAAGATTATATTCACATATGTTAATGGTATATTGTAAAAAGTGAAAAAACGAGAGGCAGATGGCAAAACAAGAGGGGAATTAAAATTATCCCAGCTTGCTTCGTCACAAGTTTATTTGGGATTTCTCGCATATTCCGTTATGTCATTTCGATATGTTGTGAAAAGTAATGGTTCCTTTAATACTCCACTGGGGTTGTAACATTGGGTGTAATATGTCCATTATGAATAAATTAAGCAAAGAACTGTAGGTTCAGTTGCATATTATTTAGCTCCAACTTGTCATCAGTTGGTTCAATCAGATAGGTATGCAAGTGTTGGGGAGAGTAAGCAAAATAGGTTGGCTGAAGAGCAGCAGACAGCTGGACGGAAGCCGCCTGGGTTTCCTGCAGTGGCAAAAACAGTCACTGCGTGGGTGTGAACACTAAGCAGTATGGCAAGATTCTGATTGTGTTACAGATAAAGCTTGAGATATCCTCCAAAAGCATTAAAATCTAATGAAAGTGGTGATTGCTATTTGTTGAAAATTGGCATATTGAGAACTGTGGCTGTCATTGAATGAGGTTTATAACTGAAACAGCAACCAGCCATATGTATGATTTAACAAGGTGTATTTGGATCAAACCAAAGTTAGCACTGAAGCATTGAAATTGTAATACAAAGAAGAGTTCAATAAAATTATTACAACATTTATACACAAATGTTATGACATTACAAACACTTATGTATAAATTGTTTATAAAACCAGTAGCAAAAGTTCCAGACATGCAACAAATTTGTATGACACACCATATGTTAGGGTTCCAAGTCAGTTATAAAATCAGTATATTTATTACAGTACAAAACAGATACACTAATTGTAACAAAACATTATTTAATAAGTATCATCTGAGTGCCAAAACAAAGAGATCTCCACAGATATGCAATAGATTAGTTTCCACGTGAAAGATTTATACTATTGTTTCAATTTGTTTATTTTTGTTTAATAAGCCGTTGTTTGTAAGATATCTGTTTGAGTAACATAGTGAGGAGCGCTGATGACCTCGACGTTGAGCGCCCCCCCCCCCCCCCCCCCCCCCCCCCTTATGAGGAAGCAGCAAGCTGTATAAAGTAATACATCTGACTGACGCCTACCATTACATTTTGTGCAAAATGTAAAATATAATTTGAAGTTTATTATCCTGTGGCATTTAATGCATAATGATGTAATGTCTACATGCAAATCATTTAGCAGTGTATATTATGCATATCTGAAATATTTAAAATTGTAAATAGTTGTTCCTAATGGAATGATGGTCTATCTTTCAGATTCTCACTTGACCATAGTAGTCAGTCACATGATGGAAATGATAAAGTGGCATGCAGGGCTGTTTCTAGGTCTTTTGATGATTGTAGCTGGATGGGTAATGTTCTTGGTAAGGTTGAGTGGCCAATCAGCCACAAGTGTTCAGATGTGTTCGATGCTGGAATATTTCAATGTTCACCTATTTGGAACATAATCATTTTCTTGTAGATTAGCTGGTGATTTAAAGAATGTTTGAACAGTGAATGCTAGTATAGCAAACAGTGACTGAACTTTTCTATGGTGAATTGGTTACTGCACATTGACATGAAACTGTTGAGCATTAGAAATTTATTCAGTTTAGCTGATTTTGCCGCACAGCACAATGCCTTCGACTTACATTAGTCATTGCTTGCGAATCCTCTGTTGGGTCGATTATTTCACCTTCCCTTTGTTTCATTGTGTATAATAATAGCCTTTGTAGGGCCACCATTCAAGGTAACTAATGTGTGATCTGAATAAAATGACAGTGAACTCTAATCCAGAGGTTAGGCTACATTAATATCCTGAGGAGTCATTTCTTTATTTAATAATTTTCATATTCATGTATGTAATTTTCTATAGTACTATTTGTTGATTGTTTATTAGGCTGGCTGTATGATTAGTAGATGCTTTCATAACAACACAGTGCAACAGTGCACAGCTGAACCCCTATGTATACAGACTTAAACACAGATGTAAGGTTGTGTACTTTCCCTGTGGTGGTTAGGTGGCAACAAATTGAGTTCAACTAATGATCTGCCTCACAATATTTATCTCTTACTGTAAATCCTTGATACCGTTGTAGGGTTTGCCTGAAGTTACTTCTACATCTGAAGATTTCTCTCTGTTGAGAATGACATGTTGTGTTCTGTTTGCTAGAAACTCTTCAATATAATTGCATAGCTGGTCTGTTATTACAAAAGTTCAATGAACAAAATGAAAGACTTGATGAAATTAAATCATCAATCGACAGTTCAAAAGTGTCAGAGGGAGCCATTAAGCAAGATGCTGAATGATATGACAAACAGGTGGAAGAACTGATTTAAAAAAAATTGGTAATCAGTCAGGACCAGGTCATGCCAAATACCAACAAACAATGCAGAACATCAAGAAACAACAGCATGATATTAGCACATGTGTAGATAGCCAGCAACATGCTATCTAACTAGTGCAAACTGAAATGCAACTAAGTGGGCAACATAATAAGTGGCAAGAGGAAACTGTAGGGAAATTAGCACACTATGTTTACAAAATTAAAACTGAACAATGCAGTGGGTACAAAAAAATGGATACATTTTCTAATGACCTAAATCAAACACAATCGGTTCAACAAGTGCTTGGTTACATTAAGAAACAAGTCTACAGTAGAGTTAAACCAATTTTACATCGAGGAATTTGTACAGGGAATCCTTGGAATGCAATAACTAATAATGAAAATTTCCTTCATTACAGTAATTTTGTTAAGTTCCATGCTAACATAAAACTTAAATCCCACATCATGTCTCAATCAGTTATAAGGCAATTTACCCAGATGGTACATCCAGACACAGAAAATAAACTTATTCTTTTGTAAGGTGACAGCTAAATGATGAAGCTTAAACATGAGTCCTGAAGACAGGCACCAAATATCAAACTTATAAGCAAAGTAAGGAAGCATTTTTAGATAAGTATTGGTCAGATGTGCAACAAAATATTAGTCTACATAATGCTAGAACTTGTGAAATGGAAAGGAAGAATAAACTGCAAAAATATTTCAACAGTTATTATAGAAAAAGTGAAACATTCAATATGTCACTATCAGACAAATTAGTTGTCATGACAATTACATCCCAATTACCCCTAGAAATTCAAGAAAAACTAGTTGGAGTATCCATAACTGATATCCAGGCACTGAGAAATGTGTTAAGGGACTTACATTTTGTGAATTTCAGATGTTAAAAACTGTCACAAGGATGAAGTGGAAAAGATCAATGATTAAATAACTTTCAGTATGAAGACAATTACAGTGCTTCTTACCAACACAGGAATGGGTCAAGGAGAGGCAGAGGAGGAAACTACAGAACATGGTAGCTACCACCCTGAATGTGGTGACCATCATTGACAGATGTCACAAGACAGAGATGACTGCAAGGATGAGCAGCCAGATAGTGGGTTAGATCACAAATAGATTGAACATGTGCAGGAAATGATCAAGAGTTCCTAATGCAGTCCAATCAGGAAAGACAGCTATAGGACCACCAATTGATAATTTTCGTGTAATGGCTATAGATAAAGGTACGAAAGAGTATCTACTGCAAGAGGAAAATATTTTATTATAGAAATCAGAGGCTACAGAAACAATATCAAACCTGTAGTAGATACATGTAGTTCAGTCAATGCTGCCTCATGCCACCCATACCACAAATGGCTACAAAAGGTAGTGTAGCAATTTTAATGGCCAGTAGTGTATAAAGCAGAGTATGTGTGTACGTCCCAGAGCTCTTCCCAAACCCCTGGATCTGTTTCAACTAAATTTGACACTGAAAGAGTAGGCCTGCACCGTCTGACTTAAGGATAACAAACGGTTTTCCAGACCATAACATGTAGACTGCCCTGGATGACTGTCATATTCTGCTTTGCATGGCGCCCTATGTGCCAGGGGCAAATACACTCCTGGAAATGGAAATAAGAACACATTGACACCGGTGTGTCAGACCCACCACACTTGCTCCGGACACTGCGAGAGGGCTGTACAAGCAATGATCACACGCACGGCACAGCGGACACACCAGGAACCGCGGTGTTGGCCGTCGAATGGCGCTAGCTGCGCAGCATTTGTGCACCGCCGCCGTCAGTGTCAGCCAGTTTGCCATGGCATACGGAGCTCCATCGCAGTCTTTAACACTGGTAGCATGCCGCGACAGCGTGGACGTGAACCGTATGTGCAGTTGATGGACTTTGAGCGAGGGCGTAGAGTGGACATGCGGGAGGCCGGGTGGACGTACCGCCGAATTGCTCAACACGTGGGGCGTGAGATCTCCACAGTACATCGATGTTGTCGCCAGTGGTCGGCGGAAGGTGCACGTGCCCGTCGACCTGGGACCGGACCGCAGCGATGCACGGATGCACACCAAGACCGTAGGATCCTACGCAGTGCCGTAGGGGACCGCACCGCCACTTCCCAGCAAATTAGGGACACTGTTGCTCCTGGGGTATCGGCGAGGACCATTCGCAACCGTCTCCATGAAGCTGGGCTACGGTCCCGCACACCGTTAGGCCGTCTTCCGCTCACGCCCCAACATCGTGCAGCCCGCCTCCAGTGGTGTCGCGACAGGCATGAATGGAGGGACGAATGGAGACGTGTTGTCTTCAGCGATGAGAGTCGCTTCTGCCTTGGTGCCAATGATGGTCGTATGCGTGTTTGGCGCCGTGCAGGTGAGCGCCACAATCAGGACTGCATACGACCGAGGCACACAGGGCCAACACCCGGCATCATGGTGTGGGGAGCGATCTCCTACACTGGCCGTACACCACTGGTGATCGTCGAGGGGACACTGAATAGTGCACGGTACATCCAAACCGTCATCGAACCCATCGTTCTACCATTCCTAGACCGGCAAGGGAACTTACTGTTCCAACAGGACAATGCACGCCCGCATGTATCCCGTGCCACCCAACGTGCTCTAGAAGGTGTAAGTCAACTACCCTGGCCAGCAAGATCTCCGGATCTGTCCCCCATTGAGCATGTTTGGGACTGGATGAAGCGTCGTCTCACGCGGTCTGCACGTCCAGCACGAACGGTGGTCCAACTGAGGCACCAGGTGGAAATGGCATGGCAAGCCGTTCAACAGGACTACATCCAGCATCTCTACGATCGTCTCCATGAGAGAATAGCAGCCTGCATTGCTGTGAAAGGTGGATATACACTATACTAGTGCCGACATTGTGCATGCTCTGTTGCCTGTGTCTATGTGCCTGTGGTTCTGTCAGTGTGATCATGTGATGTATCTGACCCCAGGAATGTGTCAATAAAGTTTCCCCTTCCTGGGACAATGAATTCACGGTGTTCTTATTTCAATTTCCAGTAGTGTAAATTGTTTGCAGGCCCCTCATGTGTCGCCTGCCCTGCATGATGGGTATGTTGTGGGAGAGTATCAGCCTGCTTCATTGAACTCTATGGCAGGGGCTACACATGCTGATGAGCGTGGGTGCAGACTGGTTGAGACGGATAGGAAAGAGATGAGGAAATGGACAGAGAGAGAGTGAGAGAGGAAGAGCAGGGGCGAGAAGCAAGTGGCAGGTGAACGGTGTAGAGGGTAGTGAGCAGGTGGAAAAGGAAGACAGGGTGGTGGAGATGGGAACAGAGAGTGGGAGAGGAGGATATGGTCAGAGGGTGAGGGGAGGAAGATGTGGTCAGAGAGAAGGGGTGGAAGAAATGGACAAAGGGAGAATGAGAAAGAGTTGAAGAGACAGAGAGGGGGGACAGAGGAGATAGACAGATACAGGAGGGAAGATGAGTTGGATATGGGGAGGGGAAGGAGAAAATGTGTTCAGTATATGTCTCACTGCTCAAAAAAAAGGTCACTGGTGCTTCACTTCCAAAAACTAAAAATACAAAAACGTGTTGCCATGTAAGCAACTCTCCTACTTTGTTGGTACCTTTATTACTAAGGGTGAAGGTCATCCAACTCCAGTTTGCAGGTTGCCTATCTAATGGCTTTTGATGATAAAGAAAATTTGATTTTCGGTACTTCATGTAATTAATGGCTGCATTTAAAAATTTATTAAGCTATCATGTACTACTCATAAAGAGGTTATGTTAAAGGTTTAACACAGTAATTCAAGTATTAAAGTTAGAAACATTGTGTATGTTTTGAGACCACTTAACTCATAGAGCACAAATTACTCAGACTGTATTCATCAGGTATTTGAAAATGAGAGACCTTAGTGACTTCAAACAAACTTTTCACATAATTTCAAGCCTTTAGAAACTTTTTCTCACTGACATCTCTTACCAAACAATTGAAAGGAAGTAAGTTTATCACTTACTCATTTTCATTGTTCATACAGTAACACTTCAGCATCCATATAAAACATGACATTTTATTACTTCTTTTCTACGAGCTATTCATAATACATTTTGCGGACAGTATCCACACATACCACTAACTGCAAAATTATATCATTAAATGAGACATAACACTATTGGCTCATAAAGTTTTGAGACTGGATTAATAAAACAGAGAGAAAATTTAAGGTGGTATTTCTAATGCTTGAGGTGTTCTATATAGTCTCTCCCCACTTGAGCGCAATGCACAGAACATTCATACAAGCATGTGAAGTTGTCAGAAAAGTACTTCTTTGGGATGTTGTTCAACACGCATATCACATTCACACCTACTTCAGTCTTGGCAAACTGTCACTCATACTGCACTTTGTCATTTTGTAGTAGCTTCGCATTAATAACACAAAGTCTGATTACCCATGCAGATTTTTTCCAGCAAATTACTGTCTGCCTTTTCCATTTCCATCAAATTGCACCAGGCAGCCATTCATCGTTTTCTGTTCAGCAGTCAAGGTATACAGTATAAACTTTTCACACACTTTTCTCTTCCTCAAAAACATTCTGGAAAGTGTCTTAAACACATGATTTAGATATGTTGGCTTTGGTGCAATACTGAGATTTGTGATACAGCAATTATGTTGGTGTACTATGGTCGCACCTCCACTACTTAACAATGCCTGCTTACAACCACCAAAACATCTCAACTGATGGGGTGAATGCTCATCTGTTGTTTAGCCCTTAAGCTGCAGTCACAGTGGCTCCAATATTGGTGGATTCCTCCAATGACTGACATCGGCAGGGGATGGCCTATCTTTTCAAATCAATATGGCACTACATGCGTGGTAACACTATAACTAATCTTATCTACCGAACATATAGGCTTTGGATGATAATCGATGGATCAGTTCGCTTTCTTTGGTCAAATGTACCTACGTCCTTGCATACAAAATATGGACTGTGAGAAACTGAGAAGTTTAGTCTAGGAAAGAGTGAGTTTGTGGCATCCTGTGGATGAAAATATCATATTCAGATTATAGTTCAGAATCTATGGACTGAAACTGCAGGTTTATATGAAAACTTAAATAGGCAAAATCTTTATTCGAAATTTTAGGAATAAATTATCACCTCAAAAAATAATTTGTTCAAGTGAAAAGGATGCTGCTGTACTGGATCTTTGTTGTGGATGGTTGTGATTAGTTGTCTACAAATTATTATTATTGCTTACTGGCGTTTAATGCCAGCAGGGTAGAGATTCTGTTAACATGAAGTGGTTTGCAAATGTGTTGTACGGCATGTATTTCCGCTTTTAAGTGATTACAGTTTTGAACATGGTTGTTTTCAGAAACCATAAACAATTTTAAAACGTAGGAATTAAAAATGGAGACAACCGGTTGCAAATAACTGTTTGGTACAATTGACCTAGGTTTTGACACCTACTAAGGGTATCTATATTATAATGAACTTTTGAGAAATCGTAAAATTACACTGCGAGAAAGCAATGCTCAGAATTTAGGGCAGCCATGTTAAAGTAAAAAATAAAATAATTTTTTTATTTTATTTTTGACTTGAGCACAGCTGGTCTAAATTCTGAGCATTCCATTCTCACAACGTAACTTCATGATTTCTCAAAATTTCAATGTGATGACGACAATTTTGGTAGGTGTCGAAGCCAAGTCAAGTGTACCAGTTATTTGCAACTGGTTAGCTGCATAATTCCTTTGTCTGAAAAAAAATTATGTGCTTCTAGGTTTTCACAGTTATCTTACGCTAGACTTCATGCTTTTCTTTCACTCGTGTGCTAAATGACAGTCACTGAAGGTTAATTGACGTACGTCTGCACAACATTCAATAAATATAGCGAAACAGGGTATTTATAACTTGCTTTTTAAGTTCATCACGAATTATTTCGAGTATGTAACGGAACGTTTATCGTGTCATCTCACATATTCGTAAATGTTGTCTCTTTATTCCGATAACTGACGACGTGATATGTCAAGAGCTTATTTCGATAGTGGCACAAGTCCATTTTTGTTCATTCTGATATACAGAGTCCTAAAGTTAAATGAGCGCTGAAAAATCTGCAGTTGAGATACCAGACATATTCAAGTACATATACTTGAATATTTCTGGTATCTCAACTGCAGATTTTTCAGCGCTAGTTTAGCTTTAGGGCTCTGTATCTCAGAATGAACAAAAATAGACTTGTACCACTATTGAAATAAGCCCTTCATATATCACGTCGTCAGTTACAACTGCAGATTTTTCAGCGCTTATTTAACTTTAGGACTCTGTATCTCAGAATGAACAAAAATGGACTTGTACCACTATTGAAATAAGTACTGGTAATAGCCACTTTCTGTAGGAGACAGGAAAGCTGTTCATACACATCACGTGTCTTTTTAATAGAGAAGCCGTTATGCAAAACTCATGTCCAAGCATAGAGGCGCCGTGGTATTCACACCACCCTAACAGATTAAAATCTAACCTACTTCAATAGATTCTGACGTGACCTTGATCCTGTCAAAAACTGACGAAGGCTATCGGACGCACAGCATGGCACACGCTGTCGTCCGATGTTATCGGACGACCTCTGGCGACAGTGCCTGACGACCATTGTTGGTGCTATTGTGAACGCAGCCGCAGTTGATAACATGTAAAAATTGTGCACTAATGGTAACATCCTTCTTGGAGATTAATAGCGCCAAATTTGCAATTTATGTCCCCTTTAGTGAATATCAAAAATTAATAACAATTTAAAAAGCGTGATCAAATATTAATACCAACATTTTAATAGTGATTTGCGTTACATCATGCTAAAATTACTTATCTTTTGTTCATGAAATACTTTTTAAAACTTTCAATGAAATAGCTTGTAAAATTGACTTGTTTTCTCAGATATATTGATATATATTGAAAAACACGAAAGAATTACAAACTTTCTGCACATATTTTCATGGAGCCCTGTAAGCAGTTGGATTTATCACATTTCAGCACTTACGGAAATAAAGAAAAAAAATTACAAACTAACTTTCTGGACATATTTCATATATTTTCATGGAACACTGTAAGCAACTGGATTTATCACATTTCACACACATATATGCTGACATTCTGTTCAGTGGGTAGGGACAGTAACGACTGTTCTTCTCCTTTCTTTTTTTGTTGGTTCACCATCTCGCTGCTGTCCAGCCAAAATATCTGAAATAGTTTTCCTAAGTCCATCTGCTAAGTTTCGAATCTGGACTCTGGGGCCTTCTCTGCATGTCTTCCGATTAAGCATTTTCTATGCTGTTCATGAACTCAAATCTTGACATTGTTCTGTTATGTAAATACATAATATAGGCATTTGCGCACCTCATTGATATCAGGAAGTAAAATATCGCCGTGGCCACCGCCTCGTTCACCGGTTTGCTGAGTAGTTGCTGCTCTTAATGCCTAGAACGTCTACGCCAGATTTCGTGGCATTATAAAAATTGATAATTTCTGGCTTGTTATTTTTTTTACCGGTATATAATACACTGAAGAAATCAATATAACAGTATTAGATTTTTTTGAACAAAAGACGATAGTGTAAGATATTTACTGAAACCGTGAATACTGGAGTCCACTTCTTTCTTTGGATCGGAAAGAAACTCTTTTGGAACTTCTCTTTTGTTGAATTTTAGATTTCCAGCAGATGTTAACTTGCTTTTCAGTAGCTCCTTACACAATTACATAGAGGGAAACCAATTGTCTGCTGTGATATTCCTGTCTGATCAATATAATCATTTGGATAGACAAACCACAGAGTGGGTCGTCTTTTATAACTTTTTCTCTTCTTCTGATAGTGTTGCTCCATCGCTATATTTCCCCACATTAATACAAGCATTAAATAAATACGATGAGTGTCCATCTGGGAGACAGATGACCTTTATACCATATTTAGACTGTCTCTTGGGCATATATATATATATATATATATATATATATATATATATATATATATAATGAATCGGTATCTGCCTCTAAATGGGATTAGATCTCGTCAAGACACGATTGAGCTCCAACGGCGTATACCTTCTGACAATTAGGTATGTTGGACATAGCTGCTGCAGGATCATCTATTTTCCTTTGTTCACGAGTAGATGCATCATCAAATCTGAGAGCCACCAGTAAAACATCACATCGTTTTAAAGACACGGTTGCACGAAAAATGGGACGTCTGGCACAGTCATTCGCAAAGAGTGACGCCAATTTTTCATGTTCATACTTGAAAATCGAACATAGAACCACCAAACCCATCAATGCCTCAATTTGAGTTTTGTCTGTCTGTATCTTTATAACTGGAGGAGGAAGGATTCTTTAAATTATTCCTTATGAGTTAGCCGGCCGGAGTGGCCGAGCGGTTCTAGGCGCTTCAGTCTGGAACCGCGCGACCGCTTCGGTCGCAGGTTCGAATCCTGCCTCGGGCATGGATGTGTGTGATGTCTTTAGGTTAGTTAGGTTTAAGTAGCTCTAAGTTCTAGGGGACTGATGGCCTCAGATGTTAAGTCCCATAGTGCTCAGATCCATTCCTTATGACTTACATTTTTGAGTTGGTATGTACTACAATCTCATCCAAAATCTCAGTGTTGAAAAACAAACGCCACGTTTCTTCTGGGTCTGGATCGTTATATAACTGATTGGCAGGGCCTGACAGTGACAACGATCCAATTTTTATTATATTTTTATGTGGTGTGCCGCAAATGGGCGCTCTGGAACTTCAAGTGAAACAGTTCATCGTGCCATGACAAGCTATGTCAGTTTCGGTGTCATCATTTCCCCTATTCTGAACAGAGTCAGTACTATCTCGTTCATTCCCAGACGAGTGGAGAACATCATTCACATCTATCTCAGAATCACTGTCATGGTCTGAATCTGATAGGTGATCTTCTTCAGGAACATAAGAATCGTCTGGATGATAATCATTATTTCTCTCCTCAAACTGCTCTAAAGCCATCTGCGCCTTTCTCTTGCTTCTTTGCGACACATCAGGTAATCCCCCACTAGTAACCATTTGTATACAAAGCGATATGTGGAAAGCAAGGAGTGGTTGTTATGGGCTTCAGTCCAGAGACTGGTTTGATGCAATTCTCCATGCTACCCTGTCTTGTGCAAGCATCTTCATCTCCCAGTACCTACTGCAACCTACATCCTTCTGAATCTGCTTAGTGTATTCATCCCTTGGTCTGCCTCTACGATTTTTTCCCCCCCATACTTCCCTCTAATACTAAACTGGTGATCCCTTGATGCCTGAGAATGTGTCCTACCAACCGAGCCCTTCTTCTAGTGAAGTTGTATCACAAGTTCCTCTTCTCCCAATTCTATTCAGTACCTTCTCATTAGTTACGTGATCTACCCATCTAATCTTTAGCATTCTTCTGTAACACCACATTTCGAAAGCTTCTGTTCTCTTCTTATCTAAACTATTTCTGTCCATGTTTCACATCCAGACATGGCTACACTCCATACAAATACTTTCAGAAACGACTTCCTGACACTTAAATCTATACTCAATGTTAACAAATTTCTCTTCTTCAGAATTTCCTTGCCAGTGCCAGGCAATATTATATATTCTCTCTACTTCGACCATCATCAGTTATTTTGCTACCCAAACAGCAAAACTCAACTGCTACCTTAAGTGTCTCATTTCGTAATCTACACTCCTGGAAATTGAAATAAGAACACCGTGAATTCATTGTCCCAGGAAGGGGAAACTTTATTGACACATTCCTGGGGTCAGATACATCACATGATCACACTGACAGAACCACAGGCACATAGACACAGGCAACAGAGCATGCACAATGTCGGCACTAGTACAGTGTATATCCACCTTTCGCAGCAATGCAGGCTGCTATTCTCCCATGGAGACGATCGTAGAGATGCTGGATGTAGTCCTGTGGAACGGCTTGCCATGCCATTTCCACCTGGTGCCTCAGTTGGACCAGCGTTCGTGCTGGACGTGCAGACCGCGTGAGACGACGCTTCATCCAGTCCCAAACATGCTCAATGGGGGACAGATCCGGAGATCTTGCTGGCCAGGGTAGTTGACTTACACCTTCTAGAGCACGTTGGGTGGCACGGGATACATGCGGACGTGCATTGTCCTGTTGGAACAGCATGTTCCCTTGCCGGTCTAGGAATGGTAGAACGATGGGTTCGATGACGGTTTGGATGTACCGTGCACTATTCAGTGTCCCCTCGACGATCACCAGTGGTGTACGGCCAGTGTAGGAGATCGCTCCCCACACCATGATGCCGGGTGTTGGCCCTGTGTGCCTCGGTCGTATGCAGTCCTGATTGTGGCGCTCACCTGCACGGCGCCAAACACGCATACGACCATCTTTGGCACCAAGGCAGAAGCGACTCTCATCGCTGAAGACGACACGTCTCCATTCGTCCCTCCATTCACGCCTGTCGCGACACCACTGGAGGCGGGCTGCACGATGTTGGGGCGTGAGCGGAAGACGGCCTAATGGTGTGCGGGACTGTAGCCCAGCTTCATGGAGACGGTTGCGAATGGTCCTCGCCGATACCCCAGGGGCAACAGTGTCCCTAATTTGCTGGGAAGTGGCGGTGCGGTCCCCTACGGCACTGCGTAGGATCCTACGGTCTTGGCGTGCATCCGTGCGTCGCTGCGGTCCGGTCCCAGGTCGACGGGCACGTGCACCTTCCGCCGACCACTGGCGACAACATCGATGTACTGTGGAGACCTCACGCCCCACGTGTTGAGCAATTCGGCGGTACGTCCACCCGGCCTCCCGCATGCCCACTATACGCCCTCGCTCAAAGTCCGTCAACTGCACATACGGTTCACGTCCACGCTGTCGCGGCATGCTACCAGTGTTAAAGACTGCGATGGAGCTCCGTATGCCATGGCAAACTGGCTGACACTGACGGCGGCGGTGCACAAATGCTGCGCAGCTAGCGCCATTCGACGGTCAACACCGCGGTTCCTGGTGTGTCCGCTGTGCCGTGCGTGTGATCATTGCTTGTACAGCCCTCTCGCAGTGTCCGGAGCAAGTATGGTGGGTCTGACACACCGGTGTCAATGTGTTCTTTTTTCCATTTCCAGGAGTGTAATTCCGTCAGTATCACCAGATTTAATGACACTACATTCCAATATCCTCGTTTTGTTTTTGTTGATGTTCATCTTATATCCTTCTTTCAAGACACTGTTCATTCTGTTCAACTGCTCTTCCAGGTCCTTTGCTGTCTCTGACAGAAGTACAATGTCATCGGCAAACCTCCAAGTTTTTATTTCTTCTCCAAGATTTTAATTCCTACTTCGAATTTTTCTTTTGTTTCCTTCACTCAATATACAGACAGAATAACATCAGGGATAGCCTACAACCTAGTCTTACTCCCTTCCCAACCACTGCTTCCCTTTCATGCCCCTCGACTCTTATAAATGCCATCTGGTTTTTGTACAAATTGTAAATAGCCTTTCGCTCCCTGTATTTTACCCCTGCCACCTTCAGAATTTGAAAGAGAGTATTCCAGTTAACATTGTCAATAGCTTTCTCTAAGTCTACAAATGCTAGAAACGTAGGTTTGCCTTTTCTTCATCTTTCCTCTAAGATAAGTCGTAAGGTTAGTATTGCCTCACGTGTTCCAACATTTCTACGGAATCCAAACTGATCTTCCCCGAGGTCGGCTTCTACCAGTTTTTCCATTCGTCTGTAAAGAATTCGCGTTAGTATTTTGCAGCTGTGACTTATTAAACTGATAGTTCGGTAATTTTCACATCTGTCAACACCTGCTTTCTTTGGGATTGGAATTATTATATTCTTCTTTAAGTCTGAGGGTATTTCGCCTGTCTCATATATCTTGCTCACCAGATGGTAGAGTTTTGTCAGGACTGGCTCTCCCAAGGCCATCAGTAGTTCTAATGGAATGTTGTCTACTCCCGGGGCCTTGTTTCGACTCAGGTCTTTCAGTGCTCTGTCAAACTCTTCACGCAGTATCTTATCTCCCATTTCGTCTTCATCTACATCCTCTTCCATTTCCGTAATATTGTCCTCAAGTACATCGCCCTTGTATAAACCCTCTATATACTCCTTCCACCTTTCTGCCTTCCCTTCTTTGCTTAGAACTGAGTTGCCATCTGAGCTCTTGATATTCATACAAGTGGTTCTCTTCTCTCCAAAGGTCTCTTTAATTTTCCTGTAGGCAGTATCTATCTTACCCCTAGTGAGCCAAGCCTCTACATCCTTACATTTGTCCTCTAGCCATCCCCGCTTAGCCGTTTTGCACTTCCTGTCGATCTCATTTTTGAGACGTTTGTATTCCTTTTTGCCTGCTTCATTTACTGCATTTTTATATTTTATCCTTTCATCAATTAAATTCAATATTTCTTCTGTTACCCAAGGATTTCTACTAGCCCTCGTCTTTTTACCTACTTGATCCTCTGCTGCCTTCACTACTTCATCCCTCAGAGCTACCCATTCTTCTTCTACTGTATTTATTTCCCCCATTCCTGTCAATTGTTCCCTTATGCTCTCCCTGAAACTCTCTACAACCTCTGGTTCTTTCGGTTTATCCAGGCCCCATCTCCTTAAATTCCCACCTTTTTGCAGCTTCTTAAGTTTCAATCTGTAGTTCATAACCAATAGATTGTGGTCAGAATCCACATCTGCCCCTGGAAATGTCTTACAATTTAAAACCTGGTTCCTAAATCTCTGTCTTACCATTATATAATCTATCTGATACCTTTTAGTATCTCCAGGATTCTTCCAGGTATACAACCTTCTTTTATGATTCTTGAACCAAGTGTTAGCTATGATTAAGTTATGCTCTGTGCAAATTCTACCAGACGGCTTCCTCTTTCATTTCTTCCTCCCAATCCATATTCACCTACTATGTTTCCTTCTCTCCCTTTTCCTACTGACGAATTCCAGTCACCCATGACTATTAAATTTTCGCCTCCCTTCACTACCTGAATAATTTCTTTTATCTCGTCATACATTTCATCTATTTCTTCATCCTCTGCAGTGGTAGTTGGCATATAAACTTGTACTACTGTAGTAGGCATGGGCTTTGTGTCTATCTTGGCCACAATAATGCGTTCACTATGCTGTTTGTAGTAGCTAACCCGCACTCCTGAGATATATTGAAAAAACTGTATAATTCTGAATAGCGTTATTCCCAAACCTTATAGTTAGTCCCACAGACTCGTGAGGAAGAATACAATGTTATGCCAACAATCTGTAATCATAGGATGAAGGCAACTAATAGAAAATGCTAATAGAAAATTACTGACATATCCCCTTTTTGGTTTAAACAGCAGTCATTGTACTGAAATATTGTATAACGAAACAAAATACATCTACAAGCAAAATATTATTTTTAATCATTTCAACCTTGTCATACACATGTAACATGGCAGAGTTAATTCCACATGTTTTGCTTATTAAACGACCCTTTTTATATTGACAGAGATATATGTTCATAAATTTGTCACTCTTGATCACTGTCCCAAACTTCACTTCAGATTCATTGGAGTCCTCTCCACCAGTCGCATTGCTTTAGAAGGCTGTCAAAATACTCACGATACTGCAAAGGGATAACGTCAATCATGCGTGCAATATCCTTCAGTTTCTTAGGTTTCAGTGGAATGACGTGCATGTATGCTCTCGGCACATTATGGAAATGAGGGACTGTCTCAGCCTTAACCAGACGAAAATCATATTTCACCATTCCACAGCTATTGGGTGAAACAGAGACGCATTTTGACTGGTCAGTGTACTCAAATAGTTTTTAACGTATAACAACCCATTTTTCTCCTTTCACAGTTACAGACTACTTAAAAATGAATCTACAGGGTGGTCCATTGATCGTGACCGGCCAAAACGAAAAAATTACAAAGAAGGAAACTTGTCTAGCTCGAAGGGGGAAACCAGATGGCGCTATGGTTGGCCCGCTAGATAGCGCTGCAATAGGTCAAACGGATATCAACTGCGTTTTTTTTTTACTGGGAACCCCCATTTTTTATTACATATTCGTGTAGTACGTAAAGAAATATGAATGTTTTAGTTGGACCACTTTTTTCGCTTTGTGATAGATGGCGCTGTAATAGTCACAAACATATGGCTCACAATTTTAGAAAATGGCTCTGAGCACTATGGGACTTAACATCTATGGTCATCAGTCCCCTAGAACTTAGAACTACTTAAACCTAACTAATCTAAGGACATCACACAACACACAGCCATCACGAGGCAGAGAAAATCCCTGACCCCGCCGGGAATCGAACCCGGGAACCCGGGCGTGGGAAGCGAGAACGCTACCGCACGACCACGAGCTGCGGGCCACAATTTTAGACGAACCGTTAGTAGCAGGTAGGTTTCTTTAAATTAAAATACAGAAGGTAGGTACGTTTGAACATTTTATTTCGGTTGTTCCAATGTGATACATGCACCTTTGTGAACTTATCATTTCTGAGAACGCATGGTGTTACCGCGTGATTACCTGTAAATATCACATTAATACAATAAATGCTCAAAATTATATCCGTCAACCTCAATGCATTTGGCAATACATGTAACGACAGTCCTCTCAGCAGTGAGTAGTTCACCTTCCGTATGTTCGCACATGCAAGGACAATGCGCTGACGCATGTTGTCAGCCATTGTCGGTGGATCACGATAGCAAATATCCTTCAACTTTCCCCACAGAAAGAAATCCGGGGACGTCAGATCCGGTGAACGTGCGGGCCATGGTATGGTGCTTCGACGACCAATCCACCTGTCTCGAAATATGCTATTCAATACCGCTTCAACCGCACGCGAGCTATATGCTGGACATCCATCATGTTGGAAGTACATCGCCATTCTGTCATGCAGTGAAACATCTTGTAGTAACATCGGTAGAACATTACGCAGGAAATCAGCATACATTGCACCATTTAGATCGCCCTCAATAAAATGGGGGCCAATTATCCTTTCTCCCATAATGCCGTACCATAAAACCGCCAAGGTCACTGATGTTCCACTTGTCGCAGCCATTGTGGATTTTCCGTTGCCCAATAGTGCATATTATGCCGGTTTACGTTACCGCTGTTGGTGAATGACGCCTCGTCGCTAAATAGAACGCGTGCAAAAAATCTGTCATCGTCCCGTAATTTCTCTTGTGCCCAATGGTAGAACTGTACATGACGTTCAAAGTCCTCGCCATGCAATTCCTGGGGCAATCGATGTTGATGTAGCATTCTCAAGGCCGACGTTTTTGAGGTTCCCGATTCTCGCGCTATTTGTCTGCTACTGATGTGCGGATTAGCCGGGACAGCAGCTAAAACATCTAGTTGGGCATCATTATTTGTTGCAGGTCGTGGTTGACGTTTCACATGTGGCTGAACACTTCCTGTTTCCTTAAATAACATAACTATCCGGCGAACGGTCCGGACATTTGGATGATGTCGTCCAGGATACCGAGCAGCATACAGAGCACACGCCCGTTCGGCATTTTGATAGCGATAGCCATACATCAACACGCTATCGACCTTTTCCACAATTGGTAAACGGTCCATTTTAACACGGGTAATGTATCACGAAGCAACTACCGTCCGCACTGGCGGAATGTTACGTGATACCACGTACTTATACGTTTGTGACTATTACAACGCCATCTATCACAAAGTGAAAAAAGTGGTTAAACTAAAACATTCATATTTCTTTACGTACTACACGAATATGTAATAAAAAATGGGGGTTCCTATTTAAAAAAAAACGCAGTTGACATCCGTTTGACCTATGGCAGCGCCATCTAGCTGGCCAACCATAGCGCCATCTGATTTCCCCGTTCAAGCTAGACAAGTTTAGTTCTTTGTAATTTTTTCGTTTGACGCTTATTTCGTGAGGTATTTGGCCCGATCACGATCAATGGACCACCCTATATACGTTTCCGAAAGTCAAGAAATGCCTGTTGTGTGCGTAGTTCAATACACATGCGTTTCCTTGCTTTCTGTAGTACTGTGAACCATTGGTGGGGAGTATACACTGTGTCCTGTTTCCTTTTCCATAATTGCAGACTTGTAAAGTCCCTATCACAGGCATTGCAGGAATGCCCACGGGTTGGGAACATGTAGCAAACGCTGGAAAATCTACCACTATGAACTAAAGTGTACCAAAATTGAACCATTGTGCGATTCCTATCCTGTCCTGTACAGGCATCTGAAAATGCACACAACGTTTCCACAGCAGAGGCCACATGTTTACTTACGATATCCATAAGGAGAGAAACCACTTCATTAGGACCCTTCTTAGCGGTTACTTCATCAAACATACAAATGAAAGATTTGTCATCAGAAAATCTATGAATACCAAATATAAATACCCATGGCTGCCGCAAACAGAACGTATCAGTTACCGGTATGTGTGGAACAGGTACCTTCAGCATGAAATCGAATGTGATCATTTCTGATTTTCCCACATTTTCTCCTTGTACAAGTTTTTCACAACGTGCCATGTTACCATAGAACTGACGTGCCCGAAGCTTATGGAGTTTCGACTCATTTTGGGCTGCAGTCTTGATAGAAGGGTTTTTCTCTCCTTCAGTTGTACACGTAAGCCTTTCACATTCACCACAGACATCCACTCAAGGACGACCAAAGCCACAGTTGTAATGATGCTTGAAATAATCATAAAAATAACGATATCGTACCTTTGGTTTGAACAGCCCTGGGTCAGTAGTGTTACTTTGAGATCTATAAATTATGTACATTTTGGGGTCATATTTTTCAAGAAACATTTCCCACATGGTTTTCACAGATAAAGAACTTGAGAGGTATCTCTTCTTCCTACCACAACGTCCATAATGTGCTACCCTTACTGAAAACGACTTAATGAATTCCGCTATCATGACATTGGTATTTTCTGGAACAGAATAATGGTCTTGATGTCTACCACGACCATCATGTGGCGAAGTCACTCCTCCTTGACTTAAGTGGCACAGTCTCTCCACTCGGCGTTTTTTTATGCCAAGGAGTGCAACATAAGCTTTCTTGCATACCATAGTTTCCTTGAAGCCAACTTTAAACTGCAGATACAAGTGAACTAGTATCATAACACAAAAATCTACTTAATCGTAATACTGTAACCCTATTAAATATATACCTTAACTATTTGCCTTTAAGATTCTACAAAACGTGGATGAAAGATGTACATAATTCAGTAATGAAATGGTTAATAAAATAATATTACAGTTGTCATACCAGTTACCTTATAATAATAGTTTGCTATCCTTGGACAATTGGTAATGGAATTTGGGTGTGGTCTCCTTGCTTTTGGAATGAAGGGAAGAATGTGAGCACTCAAGTACGCATCCTGTCAATCTTTATTGGGCATATTGTCCAATTCTGTCAACAATAGTTACTTCTCAGAAAATGATAACTTCTCAAAACATTTACACCGGCATCTGTAAACAGATATTACAGTATTATTAACCTATATACTCGGCGAATAACATATTTTTACCGATTTCCTGTATTACAACTAAAACATAAATTGAAACTTTGCGTCCATGAAAGGAATTTATATTCACATTTTAGTACAATGTTTCTACACAACTCGCCTCTGCTACAGAATATTACATTATGTACAGAGAATCCAAACAATGAACACTGTATGACTATTTACCTGCGATCTGCATCTGTTTCCCTCCTAGGAACAATGCCTCCTTTCCATTTGGTATGCTCCAAACCCTTCACCATCTTTTGTTCAATCATATTCCTCTTCCACAATTCGGGGCGTCTTTTCTTCCTTCTAAATTCATATAAATCGTTTTCGGACTAGTCTTTTCCATCACCGAAGCCACTTTGAAATCTCACAGCTGATTAATACAAACTGCTACAGTACTGCCCTCACGCCTCAGTTTCTTTCGTGCAATATAGGGACTTGTCTCTGTGACAGGTCCTCTTTGTGCACGAAACGTAATTTCAGCACTGGTTCTGACAGGGAAAGAAATACTGAACAAGTCCCATTTTAGAACCAACAGATGCGGAATCGTGTGAAAATATCAACTACAGTAATAACTCATATACCCCAAAAATGATGGCAAATGCCGTTTCTGAACTCAATGCCTCAATTCTAATGGAATGTTGTCTACTTCCGGGGCCTTTATTCGATGTAGATCTTTCAGTGCTCTGTCAAATTCTTCACGCAGTGTCATATCTCCCATTTCAACTTCATCTACGTCCTCTTCCATTTCCATAATATTACCCTCAAGTTCATCGTCCTTGTATAGACCCTCTATATACTCCTTCCACCTTTCTGCTTTCCCTTCTTTGCTTAGAACTGGTTTTCCATCTGAGCTCTTGATATTCATACAGGAGGTTCTCTTTTCTCCAAAGGTCTCTTTAATTTTCCTGTAGGCAGTATCTGTCTCACCCCCAGTGATATATGGCTCTAAAGCCTTATATTTGTCCTCTAGCCATCTCTGCTTAGCCATTTTCCACTTCCTGTCAATCTCATTTTTGAGACGTTTGTATTCCTTTTCGCCTGCTTCATTTACTGCATTTTTATATTTTCTCCTTTCATCAATTAAATTCAGTGTCTATTCTGTTACCCAAGGATTTCCACTAGCCCTCGTCTTTTTACCTACTTGATCCGCTGCTGCTTTCACTATTTCATAAGCTACCCATTCTTCTTCCACTATATTTCTTTCCTCCGTTCTTGTCAATCATTCCCTAATGCTCTCTTTGAAAATCTCTGCAACCTCACGTTTTGTCAGTTTATCCAAGTCCCATCTCCTTAAAATGTGATCTTTTTGCAGTTTCTTCAGTTTTAATCTACAGTTCACAATCAATAAATTGTGGTCAGAGACTATCTATCCGAAATCTTCCAGTATCTCCAGGCCTCTTCCACGTACACAAACTTCTTTCATGATTCTTAAACCAAGTGTTATCTATGATTAAGTTATGCTCTGTGCAAAATTCTACCAGGCGGCTTCCTCTTTCATTCCTTACCCCCATTCCATATTCACCTACTAATTTTCCTTCTCTTCCTTTTACTACTATCGAATTCCAGTTCCCCATGACTATTAAATTTTCGTCTCCCTTCACTATCTGAATAATTTCTTTTATCGCATCATAGATTTCTTCAATCTCTTCCTCACCTGCGGAGCTAGTTGGCATATAAACTTGTACTACTGTGGTAGGCATGGGCTTCGTATGTGTCTTGGCTACAATAATGCGTTCACTATGATGTTCGTAGTAGCTTACCGCCCTCCTATTTTTATTCATTATTAAACCTACTCCTACATTACCCCTATTCGATTCTGTATTTATAACCCTGTATTCGCTTGACGAGAAGTCTTGTTCCTCTGCCACTGAACTTCACTAATTCCCACTATATCTAACTTTAACCTATTCATTTCACTTTTTAAATTTTCTAACCACCTGCCCGATTAAGGGATCTGACATATCACACTGCGATCCGTAGAACGCCAGTTCTCTTTCTCCTAATAACGACGTCCTCCTGAGTAGTCCCCGCCCAGAGATCCGAATGGGGGATGTTTTATCTCCGAATATTTTACCAAAGAGGACGCCATCATCATTTAATCATACAGTAAAGCTGCGTGCCCTCGGGAAAAATTACGGCTGTAGTTTCCCCTTGCTTTCAGCCGTTCGCAATACCAGCACAGCAAGGCTGCTTTGTGTAATGATACAAGGCCAGATCAGTCAATCATCCAGCAACTACTGAAAAGACTGCTGCCCATCTTCAGGAACCACACGTTTGTCTGGCCTCTCAACAGATACCCCTCTGTTGTGGTTGCACCTACGGTACGGCTATCTGTATCGCTGAGGCATGGAAGCCACCCCACCAACGGCAAGGTCCATGGTTCATGGGAGGAGGAAGTAAGGAGTATAACACAAAATATGTACTCGTTTAAAGTAATATCCGTCCACAAGAGGGAGGAAAATTATTCCCTTACTGTAATATCCGCCTGTGAGACGATGTGGCTGAAGTGTGTGCCCAAGTAAAAGACTACTGTCGCGGAAATTAAACAACGACGTCCACACAGTAAGTTCGACTCACGACTGAAGCGTAGTCGAAATATCAGATCAAATTAACAACGTACGTGAGCCAATAATACGTTGAGAAATTGTACATCCGCTTATGGGGAGTATGATACCAACTAAGAGACGAGAGTTGTTAGTTCAAGCTAGTAGTTACTCCAATGATGTCACTTAAGGTAAGTAGGCCTGCCTACACACTTGTGAACAAAATCGAGCGATTGTCGATAGACACTGTAGAGGGACTGTCTGCAGACATGTAGCTAGACACCTGGATGTCTTGTTGCATCTTTGCTAAATATGGCTGACCTTGTGGGGATCGCAGCTCAGAAAGAAATCGAAACAGGAGACGTCGATGGGAATGTGAACTGTTTGTGGAAGAGCCTCGTTTCGGCTGTAAATTACTTTCTACTCTGAAAGTAAAAGACAGTAGGTCTTTTTTCCAACCTCACTCACTGATACCGGTCCTTATTATTTTTTGGCCAGCACTTCGATTATCAACTTTTTCTTGTTTCGACATTCATTTTTGGAATTACTAACTTCCCACAAACATCACGTTGCGTGAAAATCATCAGTCAGCTGCAGCACTGTCTCCACTGATAAGTGTTGTATAACACACAAAAATGATAAAAAACAGATGAGGCTTTTGCATATCGCAAAGAGAACAACTGGAGGCCTTGCCACCAACACGTCCGCACTACGAAATGTTGCGCAATATTGTATAAGAATTGTCTCATGTCTCCCATTTCAAACGGGAGTCGAAAGTTTGGCGATTTTGCAGCAAATGCTTGATAAAGATAAGAAATGTCTCTCAGTTGACTATATACAATATCGGTCAATTGTCTTTAGACACTGTATAGGTACAGAATCGTTCGAATTTGAATACTATTGTGTACAAGGCATTATACACCAGGAACAAAATTAGTCTCGGAAATGTTTGTATGGACGGTGTAGTTCAGGAGATGAGACGCCATAAATATTGAGATGCGTGAAAAACTAGCTTTTCTCAAAACAGAACGCATTTGGGTTTTGGGTCTTCAAACGTGAAGGCTTTTCATGCTGAACGTCAAACATTGTACACATTTGTAAAGAAGCTGTTTTATACGTGGGAGTCAAATTATTTACAGAATCGACGGTTAGGGGAAGGTTGTGCAGTTACCCGTGTAAGTAATGCTATAATTATGTCGTTTAACGTCCTGTGCACGCCACGTTACGAAACAAGGCGTGTGTGGTGCCTTTGTGTATCCACGAATGTCCACTCAGAACACGACGTAGTTTGTATCAGCCACCCACTTTTCGAGGGGGTATAGGCTGCCACAGTTCACTGACCACACTGCAGCACATTAACTATACGGGCGTAGGTAGCTAGGCCAGTCCTACATAAAGTACCACAAACTTGAAAATACGCTCGCTTATATTCTAAAGTTCCTTCAATGAAAATAACCAGTTGAACTTTGCATTTAATAATTGTTAGCCGCACGTGTGTGGCATGGACTAATTCTTGAATGTTCATGATTGTACGAGCAGTCATTAAGGAAACAGAGTGCTGATTGCTGCACACATTGGGAAAGGTGATTCATATCTTCTGGGTTCTAAGGTTATCTACATCTATATTCCACAAGTCACCTTAAGAGGTCTGGTGGTGACCTTAGATGTTTGGTCTGTTTGAACACTCGATCAGATCACGAATCCACTCTTCTCTGACGCACAAACGAACTGGCTGGCCTTAGTCGAGGTATTCACATTCTCTCTTTCAGCACTTTCAGAGTGTACAAGGTTCGAATCTAAGTATTCTCAAATCTTATTAGTTAATCGCGTCTTTTAACCCAGCTGCTTTTACATATGGACAATTGACTGATCCTTCTGATATACTCATCATGTAACTCCGCAACTTTCTCTCTTCGATAATTTGTACATTGCGAAGAACCCATAATGGAATTTATGACTGAGGGCACTGTGCCTATGCTATTTCGAACTGGCTGAGAAAGGCAAGCATGAGACAGAGCGAGATTAATACTGTGAATACTGCAGGGAATATATTTAGCTTGTGGAAACTTTTCACAAATCACCCTTGCGCCCCTCGAAGATATCCACTCATTGCAGACACATAAATACGAGATATCAAGTTCGCAACTTTCAAGCTAGTCCATGAGCACAACCACTAACCCTCGACCTGTTAGGTCACGGACTGGAACAAAAGCTGACAAGTCTTTCCTAAGAACATAGTAGTTGTCTTCAAATGATCTTTCAGCATAGCGTAGACATAGCAATACTATATTTGCTCTGTCATTCACATATCATAGGTTTCATCTGCCAAAACAGAGAAAAAACTATGACTTCTTTATTTTACTGATTATTTTTCCTTGAATTAAAGATCCACAAAAAATATTATTTCATTCTAGTTGCTCCGACTTGTATAAAGTGCATTTAATTGTGAGGTTTGTATGTGTTTTCTGGAAGAAATGACCCCATATTTCACAAAGATTCTCGGGATCGCTCTGAAGTGGTGATATCCAGCTGTATAGATTCTGGATCAATTGTTCCCCTAAATGGTATACCCTGTCTTGCCAATAGCAGGATGACTTTTACTATGGGCACAAACTTTGTCTATTGTCTTTTATTTTTACTTTTAAGTGCGGAGTTCATCTGAGGAATGGCATCTTTGTGTCTGTAAGTAAAATTGCCAACAAAATTATCAGTTACTGAGACATTTATTTAGAGATAATGACTTTGTTCGTGTTTCTTAAACACGTCTCATGCATTTCTTTCAGATTTTGTAAACACCTTGCATACAAGCGCACCAGTATTTTAGTGGCTACTCTTTCCACTTTGTTCTTTACCGAACACAAAACAACACCTACACAGGGCCCCATTTGGTTTTAATGAGTACACCAACCAAGCATGGTCGTTTAGCCGCTGATGCTGGAAATGCAACTTTTAGGCCTCGTGATAAGAAAAGTAAAACCTTTATGTGACATCCAAGGCTCAGTAACAAACTTCATTGTCAATTCACAGTTACGAAGTCTGTGATTTATGTATGCACCAACATCAAATTTGTCACAAATTGAACCAAGAGAGGAGGACATATCTGGAACTTTCACAGATTCTTCATTTCCCTGGGCTTCGTAGTTTGAGTTCTCTGTTGGTAACTCAGAAGCAGTATCCCTCACGCAATTCGTTGTTGAGGTGACTGACTCATCAGCGTGATCTAGATAGGCATGTTATCTTGTAACGAAGTTCAATATTTAGCACCGTTATACAATTTAGCACGGAACACACTTGTAACACCACCTCCATCTCAGTAGGTAGCCAACTAACTGCATATTGTCTACAATCGAGACAAAATATTCCACCTTGTCAGCAATGCAATGAAATCAGCTATGGCTGGGAGGCCCCATTCGGGGGAGTTCGGCCGCTGTATTGCAAGTTCGCTACTTCGGCAACTTGCGCGTCAATGATGATGAAATGATAGACACACAACACCCAGTCCCCTGCCGGGAATCGAACCCGGGCCCCCTGCGTGGTAGGCGGTAACGCTGCCGTTACGCTACGGAAGCGGACATCTTATTAAGAATAACGAAACACAACACGAGAAGAGAGTCCAATTCCAAGGGAACCAGTCGATGCTACCAACATAACCAGCTCTCGCTTAAACAGTGCTCTTCATTAAGTTAGAAGATATTTGTTTTTCATACCAACGCGTTTCCTAAATCTTACGAGCATGCCGAGGATTACACTTGAGCAGTTTCACTAGTAGTCACAATAAACAGCGAATACACAGGAAAACTAATCATATTATTCGTTACTTCATGAATTAAGAACGAGCTACACCTACACTATAGAGATGTACTCGGATGAATACTCTAAATTCGCATAAATAATTTTAAAGTGCGAAGAGAAAACCCGATTGCTCTAGAATAATTAATGGCGCATAATACAACATTGTTTCTTTGTGTAGCTCACCTAGATTACTGTGGGATCAAACTGAAGCCTGGAAACTACAACATTATCAAAATAATGTAAAATGGGAATATGATATAAAATATTCTTTAAAGATTTTTTTGTTTTTTGTTTTGTTTTGGTGGGTGAGTGGTTGATCCCCTTAGTCCCCCCCCCCACAGCGACAACCCTGTGTATGCAGTTTACTAAGTCAGTTACAGTAAAATTTTAAGCGAATATTGCATTAAGAGTTTTTTCATTTTAAAACTGGACATAGATAATCGCAGATCTAACGGCATAATTAGCTATACACTGGATACGTAAATTTTACTTGCCTGCACCAGCTTCATCCATGAAACATTCAATAATGAGAGATGGGATTTTGCTACTGATATAACTAAAGTATTCCCTGGACTTGATGTTTCATGTTCATCATTTCGATTACCTAATTTATGCTCACATATCTGGGCTTCCGTAATGCAGGCAGTTAATAAGGGGCAAAACGCCATTTTGCATTTTATGTAGCAGTTATTACTCAATTTCTTACGTTATCATTGAAAAAATATCACTTTTTTATTTTCTTGGACGAATAATGTTGAATCTGTGCAGTTACAATGTTGTGCTGGTGGAACACTCTGGTTTTTCTGTGTTGCGTATTGCAGAAGCAGAAAGCTGATTCTCAGAAACAACAACGACACAGATCAAAACACCTCAAGTTTATTGCAATAAAAATCTGCACAGCCAGCAGTATAAAACTTGGGAAAATTTAGTACTATTCATGTTGTAAATACGCAACACACGTACAGGTGCGAGAGCCGTTCAATAAGTAATGCAACACATTTTTTTCTGAAAGCGGGCTGGTTTCCAGTATACCATATTGTTTCCCCCCTTTTGGCTACAGAACCCTATTTCTTAACGTAATCTCAACGTAATCTCTGTTCAAAGTGGCGGGCTTACGCCACCTTAGGCCGTGTCCTACGTGAGCGACAGAAGCGAGCGACAGCTTCAGGCGACAATACACAACCGCAGGTACTGTTATGGAAGTGTCCTACGTGAGCGACATCTATGTCGCTGCCTGTCTCCCGCTGCAACTGGCGACGTTTGAATTCAAACGTGTTTGACTCTTGTCGCTCCAGCACGTGCAACACAGAGCGACAGCCACGTGTCTTCTTGGCAAGGCAGTGGAGCGGACGCAACGGCAGTTACGAATTACTTAACATCCGATTTTAAGAAAACTATTAGGTGGAAAAATTTGATTCTTCTGCAACCTATAGCTTGATATCCTTATATGATAAAGGTCAGAATTTATTTTCGTTATTCGTCATAGTTACTGCGCTGCACGAAATTGAGTACACGGCTGCACGAAATTTTTAAGAATTTGCAGAGGTAACATCACACTGTGTAGACTTTCCGTATAGTACATTTAAGGCCCTACATTATTGCATATGAAATGTAACCAATATATCTAAATTGTATTTAAAGTTGAGACCGGAAAAATATCTCCTTTCATTCTTGCGATATTAGTTGTTATACCCGCGGACGGGTCGCTCGCGTCGCGTCCGAACCTTTCCTGCGCTTCGGGAATCAAGTGGTCGTAAAAATCGCCCGCTGTATCTCATAAAAGGTTCAAGATATCGAAACGACGAATTTTGGAAATGACAGCATGCAGAAAGGACTATTTTATCATATGATAAAGACTCGATACGTTTTTGTAAACGCGCGAGCAGAGGGAAAACAAGTCTCCCTATAACTTACACCATGAGGTTTTGTCCAAATTTTCATAGCCAAACAAAGGGAGAGAAACATGTAAACGGGATATCAAAGTTACCAGCATGGGGTCTAGTTTGGCATGAAAATATGTAACTGCTTGAGAGTAATCAGGGTAATGAACAAAAACTTAATTAGTAAGCTGAGGAAAAAATTGAAACATTCCACGAAAATCTGCTGTAAATGAAGTATCAAAAATGTCATATGTTCAAGACCTAGCTATTTTGCACATAAAGAGATACATTGGTGCGGTATTTAAATGTCAAAAAGGCTTCCTTCGAATCAAGTACGTTAGGAAGGCAAACGAGGAGTCATTACAAGATCATGCTTTCTGAATAAAACTTGAAATTCAAAAATGGAAGAAATCAGTCAAATATTTTATGAAATGATCTATGTAAAATAAATAAGTAGATCAGAGAAACGTTCTACGTGCCTCTGAATGATGCTCGAAATCATGAACAGAAAATGAGCTGCACCATACGTTTCCCTAATATTTTTTATTTCATTCTTTTAGACAAATCATTACACAAAACGTTTGACTTTCTTTTCAAAAATTTTGTAAGCTTTACTTTTACAGACTATTTAGAGTAATTCGAACACTTGGCCTTAACACCGACTGCTGATGAATTACGTTCGCAACATCAAATATCTCTCAAATTTCATGGTTCATTGTAATTTATTAGGAATTATATGTGTGTAATATATTGGGATAGGTGTGAAGATCAAGTTCTTTGGCAAGACCTTAAAACTATACTTACCGATGCAGTGTAAACAGTATACATAAAAGTTAGTATACAGAATCATAACTGAGTCAGTAAAAATACAGGATCGGTCGGGAATCGTACCCATGACCTTTACCTCACACGTCCTTATGAACTGCATACAGTATCTGTACACCACAGTTAGCTATTGTTCACTAGCATCAATCTGTGTGCTTTTGTTAGTATTTAGCGTAGTTAGTCATGTAATAGTCATTTCTCCGCATTTATTGGCTGTTAAAAGTTTTTGATCACGTAAAAAACATTCGTATTTAATGTATTGATGAGGTAGTCGAATGCTCCTCTGCTCACTCACGCGTATTCGAAGAACTTACCTGGTGATCTTCGTAGTTGACGATACTTACGAAATTCTCCATGGAGTTTCCTCCCTTTGTAAATTTCATGCACAGCATTCCTTTTTGGTTTTTTTTTTTTCAGTAAACCTAATTCTGTAGCCTTACGCTCCAGCTACAGTATTCTATAGGTTACGGACGCTGTTTTACAAAAAAATGGTTCAAATGGCTCTGAGCACTATGGGACTTGACATCTGTGGTCATCTGTCCCCTAGAACTTAGAACTACTTAAACCTAACTAAACCAAGGACATCACACACATCGATGCCCAAGGCAGGATTCGAACCTGCGACCGTAGCAGTCGCGCGGTTCCGGACTGAGCGCCTACAACCGCTAGACCACCGCGGCCGGCCGCTGTTCTACAGAAACAGCTGGTTGGCACTAAGCAACCATCTTGTAGCGCAACATGGTCGCTCGCACGCAGGATACCTGAGGTTTTCGCCCGATGCTGCTGCTTGTCGCTGGGGTGTCGCGTATCCAGAAGTCGCTCGCTGTCGCTCGCTTTTGTCGCTCACGTAGGACACGGCCTATACTGGGAGGGCCCGTATGCCCGCATGGTACCACTCTACTGGTCGACGTCGCAGCCAACGTCTTGCTGCCTCAATGACCCCCCGGCCATCCACTTACTGCTGCCTGCGGAGCGCATCCTTCATTGCGCCAAACAGATGGAAGTCGGTAGGTGGAGATCCGGGCTGGATGAGGAAGAACAGTCCAATGAAATTTTGTCAGCTCGCCGGCCGGTGTGGCCGTGCGGTTCTAGGCGCTTCAGTCTGGAACCGCGTGACCGCTACAGTCGCAGGCTCGAATCCTGTCTCGGGCATGGATGTGTGTGATGTCCTTAGGTTAGTTAGGTTTAAGTAGTTATAAGTTCTAGGGGACTGATGACCTCAGATGTTAAGTCCCATAGTGCTCAGAGCCATTTGAACTATTTTGTCAGCTCCTCTCGGGTGCGTGGACTTGTGCGAGGCATTGCTTTGTCATGGAGAGGGAAAAATCCGTGCGCATTTTTGTGGCGGCGAACACGCTGAAGTCGTTTCTTCAGTTTCCTGAGGATAGCACAATACACTTCAGAGCCGATTGTTGCACCATGAGGCAGCCCTAGAAAAAAATGTGTTGCATTCCTTATTAAACGTCCCTGGTAGCATTAATTTTTTTGTCCTCAGTCAACGGATTCTGTCAGACAGCCGTACAAATTCACTATTCACATGGGACTTGCTCATAAAACTTCAATTTTTCAGTCATGATACACTGTTAGAACAGTATAGGCTTTCTTCTTGGCATTTTTTACTGGCAGAAGTTTATCATGCAAGATAGGAAAAAAATAGAATGTTATGAGGCGCCACATTTCCTTTCCCAGTAGCTCTCGGCTTTCTTGCAGTGCTTTGACTAACCGACGATTGCTGGATGTTGTGGCTTTTCCTTCCCCTTAGTGTATTGTGTTGTCAGATGAAATACACTACTGGCCACTAAAATTGCTGCACCAAGAAGAAATGCAGATGATAACCGGGTATTCATTGGACAAATATATTATACTAGAAGTGACAAATGGTTCAAATGGCTCTGAGCACTATGGGACTTAACATCTGTGGTCATCAGTCCCCTAGAACTTAGAACTACTTAAACCTAACTAATTAAGGACATCACACACATCGATGCCCGAGGCAGGATTCGAACCTGCGACCGTAGCAGTCGCGCGGTTCCGGACTGCGCGCCTAGAACCGCTAGACCACCGCGGCCGGCCTAGAAGTGACATGTGATTAAATTTTCACGCAATTTGGCTGCATAGATCCTTAGGAATCAGTATCCAGAACCACCACCTCTCGCTAAATGACGGCCTTGATACGCCTGGGCATTGAGTCAAACAGAGCTCAGATGGCGTGTACAGGTACAGCTGCCCATGCAGCTTCAACACGATACCACAGTTCATCAAGGGTAGTGACTGCCGTACTGTGACGAGCCAGTTGCTCGGCCACCATTGACCAGACGTTTTCAATTGGTGAGAGATCTGGAGAATGTGCTGGCCAGGGCAGCAGTCGAACATTTTCTGTATCCAGAAAGGCCCGTACAGGACCTGCAACATGCGGTCGTACATTATCCTGCTGAAATGTAGGGTTTCGCAGGGATCGAACGAAGGGTAGAGCCACGGGTCGTAACACATCTGAAATGCAACGTCCACTGTTCAAAGTGCCGTCAATGCGAACAAGAGGTGACCGAGACCTGTAACCAATGGCACCCCATAGCATCACACCGGATGATACGCCAGTATGGCGATGACGAATACACGCTTCCAACGTGCGTTCACCGCGATGTCGCCAAACACGGATGCGACCATCATGAGGCTGTAAACGGAACCTGGATTCAGACGAAAAAATGAAGTTTTGCCATTCGTGCACCCAGGTTCGTCGTTGAGTACACCATCGCAGGCACTCCGGTCTGTGATGCAGCGTCAAGAGTAACCGCAGCCATGATCTCCGAGCTGATAGTCCGTGCTGCTGCAAACGTCGTCGAACTGTTCGTGCAGATGGTTGTTACCTTGCAAACGTCCCCATCTGTTGGCTCAGGGATCGAGACGTGGCTGCACGATCCGTTACAGCCATGCGGATAAGATACCTGTCATCTCGACTACTAGTGCTACGAGGTCGTTGGGATCCAGCACGGCGTTCCGTGGTACCCTCCTGAACCCACAGATTCCATATTCTGCTAACATCATTGGATCTCGACCAACACGAGCAGCAATGTCGCGATACGATAAACCGCAATCGCGATAGGCTACAATCCGACCTTTATCAAAGTCGGAAACGTGACGGTACGCATTTCTCCTCCTTACACGAGGCATCACAACAACGTTTCACCAGGCAACGCCGGCCAACTGCTGTTTGTGTATGAGAAATCGGTTGGAAACTTTCCTCAAGTCAGCACGTTGTAGGTGTCTCCATCGGCGCCAACCTTGTGTGAATGCTCTGAAAAGCTAATCATTTGCATATCACAGCATCTTCTTCCTGTCAGTTAAATTTCGCGTCTGTAGTACGTCATCTTCGTGGTGTAGCAATTTTAATGGCCAGTAGTGTATGTAGTCATTCATATTCAATTATTCTGAATAAGCTCTGAGCAACCCTTGGTCTAATGTGCTAAAGATCCCTGAAATCCTCTGATTCATCATACAGACAAGGAACCCGTTCCCTTTGGTGTTGGAAATGACTGGAATCCAGTCGTCTGGGTGAAAGGATATTTTGTTCCTCTCTATAAGGGCAAAATCTGTTATCACATGGTGGGAAACTACGCCCAGTAATCAAGAATTTCTGTTCTACAGCACTGAAATATTTACGGATGATCAGATTTTGGAAAAGTGTCGTACTATTGTGAAGATCTCTCGCAATATTTAGGTTTACATCCGAATGAAAATCATATGAAAAATAGAAATTATGATCAAAAGTTTCCAGTTTCATTGCTCTGCTCTGAATGCTGTCGTTCACTTTGTCTAATGCAATGTGGAAACACTTCTGAGGCATTCTGTAAAAATTCTGAAAACGGTCGGGATACATGTTCAGTTCTTTCATTATGTCGAATACGCCTGATTGTTTCTCTCTTTTCAACCATTCTGGATGTGACCAATATCTTATTTGCTGACAAACTGCCTATTGGCTTCTGTCTGGGGTTCTTCGGCCGACGTTCATCTAATGATTTTACTGACGTTTCGCCAGCACGAGTGGCTGGCATTGTCAAAGCTTCACCTTCCATTGCCGGTGGTGAACTGGAGCCGAGCTCGCGGCCGCAGGCTATATGTACCTGGCTCGCCAACGTCCGAGGGCTTCTCCGCTGTCATTTCCGGTATGGTTCTCCTCTTGTTACCTGCCACGGTCGTCCGCTACAGTACTGGAAGCCAGAATTCGTTTACCTTAAGGCTTTCCTCTTTCTTGTTGAAGCTGTTCCAGTGTTTGTGTATTTCTAAAGCTTCTCTAAACAAGCAGGTGTGATAGTGCTTCTCTACAGCCAGAACTTCCGTGTCGGCGAATTTTATTACGTGGTCGGTCTTACTCAGTGCGTGCTCTGCCACGGCCGATTTCTCCACCTGCCCCAACCTGCAATGTCGCTTATGCTCTTTGATCCTGGTGTTGATTGATCGTCCACTCATTCCGACATAAACTTTTCCGCATGTGCATGGTATACGGTGTATTCCCGACATTGCAAGTGGGTCCCTTTTCTCCTTCGCCGATCTAAGACACTCTTTGACCTTCTTTGTCGGTTTGAAAATCGTCTTTACGCCGTGTTTGCGCAATATACGGCCGACTCTGTCCGTCACTCTGGGAATGTATGGCAGAAAGGCGGTACCCGGCATTTCTTTTTCTGATTCCTTAGTTCGCCGAGTGTTTGACTCTGTTACACTTCTAATATAATTTGTGGAGTACCCATTGCTCCTCAGAACACTTTCCAGGTGTTGCATTTCTCGTCTGAGGTGCTGCGGCTCACATACTCGTCCTGCTCTCGTTACGAGAGTATTAATCATACCTCTTTCCTGGTTCGGGTGGTGGTTTGATAGTTTGTACAGGTATCGGTCCGCGTGTGTCGGTTTTCGATACACGCTGTGTCCCAGGTTTTCGCCGTCCCTTGTGACCAGCACATCTAGAAATGGCAGTTTCTTGTCCTTTTCTACTTCCATGGTAAATTTTATGTTGGCATGGAGGCTGTTCAAGTGTCTTAGGAAGTCACCGAGCTGTTCTTCACCATGGCTCCACACCACGAAAGTATCATTGACGTATCTGTACCACACCTTAGGTTTGCAAGTCGCCAAGTCCAGTGCTTGTGCTTCGAATTGTTCCATCAAGAAGTTGGCCAGGAAAATCATTAGATGAACGTCGGCCGAAGAACCCGAGACAGAAGCCAATAGGCAGTTTGTCAACAATTGGGCACGAAAGCTTTAACAATTCTGTATCTTATTTGGTGCTGAAATTTTACGATTTGCAAAAGATATAGTGCCTCGCTAGCTTCGTCTGATGGACACGACACACTCTAAACCCTTCGTAGCGCGACCGTCCCGCGTCTGTGTGACAGCGCTACGTCCCGCCGGCGCCATCTTCCTTCCTCGCAGCCGCTAGGCGTCCGCGCCGCGTCATTTCTGTGTGGACTACACCTGACGCTCTCGCACTGACTGAACGATCCCGCGGCAAAACGTGACGCTCTTCGTTGTATCTTATCCAGCTCCTCTACGAAGGATCCTAGAGTGATAAGCGGTACTCTAGAATCAGTCTTACAAGTATTTTGTAAGGAACTATTTTCATAGACGAATTAGCCTCCTTGTTAACATTCTACCAATGAATCTTGGCCTGACATCTGTTTCTCCTATAGCTTTTTTTATTAATATATATAAGAATCACCTCAGTGGTATTACAGTTGTTGTTGTTGTTGTTGTTGTTGTTGTGGTCTTCAGTCTTGAGACTGGTTTGATGCAGCTCTCCATGCTACTCTGTCCTGTGCAAGCTTCTTCATCTCCCAGTACTTACTGCAACCTACATCCTTCTGAATCTGTTCAGTGTATAAATCTCTTGCTCTCCCTCTACGATTTTTACCCTCCACGCTGCCCTCCAATAATAAATTGGTGACCCCTTGATGCCTCAGAATATGCCCTACCAACCAATCCCTTCTTCTAATCAAGATGCGCCATAAATTTCTTTTCTCTCCAATTCTATTCAATACCTCCTCATTAGTTATGTGATCTACCCCTCTAATATTCAGCATTCTTCTGTAGCACCACATTTCGAAAGCTTCTATTCTCTACTTGTCCAAACTATTTATCGTCCACGTTTCACTTCCATACATGGCTACACTCCATACAAATACTTTCAGAAACGACTTCCTGACACTTAAATCTATACTCGATGTTAACAAATTTCTCTTCTTCAGAAACGCTTCCCTTGCCATTGCCAGTCTACATTTAATATCTTCTCTACTTCGACCATCATCAGTTATTTTGCTCCCCAAATAGCAAAACTCCTTTACTACTTTAAGTGTCTCGTTTCCTAATCTAATTCCCTCGGCATCACCCGACTTAATTCGACTACATTCCATTATCCTCGTTTTGCTTTTGTTGATGTTCATCTTATACCCTCCTTTCAAGACACTGTCCATTCCGTTCAACTGCTCTTCCATGTCCTTTGCTGTCTCTGACAGAATTACAATGTCATCGGCGAACCTCAAAGTTTTTATTACTTCTCCATGGATTTTAATACCTACTCCGAATTTTTCTTTTGTTTCCTTTACTGCTTGCTCAATATACAGATTGAATAACATCAGGGATAGGCTACAACCCTGTCTCACTCCCTTCCCAACCACTGCTTCCCTTTCATGCCCTTCGACTCTTATAACTGCCATCTGGTTTCTGTACAAATTGTAAATAGCCTTTCGCTCCCTGTATTTCACCCCTGCCACCTTCAGAATTTGAGACAGGTTAGTCCAGTCAACATTGTCAAAAGCTTTCTCTAAGTCTACAAATGTTAGAAACGTAGGTTTGCCTGTCCTTAATCTATTTTCTAAGATAGGTCGTAGGATCAGTACTGCCTCACGCGTTCCAACATTTCTACGGAATCCAAACTGATCTCCGAGGTCGGCTTCTACCAGTTTTTCCATTCGTCTGTAAAGAATTCGTGTTATTATTTTGTAGCCGTGGCTTACTAAACTGATAGTTCGGCAGTTTTCACATCTGTCAACACCTGCTTCCTTTGGGACTGGAATTATTATATTCTTCTTGAAGTATGAGGGTGTTTCACCTGTCTCATATATCTTGCTCACCAGGTGGTAGAGTTTTGTTAGGCCTGGCTTTCCCAAGGCTGTCAGCAGTACTAATGGAATGATGTCTACTATTACAGTACATTTCTTATATTACGAATTGTTTCATTCAATGAAACCAGTTGGGTGACTGTCAAAAGCCTTTGTAACAATTTCTCACGCCGTTGTGCGGATATCATGAGTGAAGAAGTCTAGTCGTCTTGCTTAACGTTGGAGGCACATTATGGAACATGGCGAACACACAATACGCTCCACCCAGCTGCCTGGCAGAAGAATAGCAAGCAGTGGGTGCAGAGAAAATAGCATGTTGTGCGCGCAACACAGCCAAACAGCGAAACTGTTTCGACATTTCATGACACAGGGCTCTGTGTAGGGTTGCTATGTGCCGGCATCCATAACACGTTACGATTTTCTTCAGACTGATACCGGATTGATACCTGTATCTGACTGTGTGTGTGTGTGTGTGTGTGTGTGTGTGTGTGTGTGTGTGTGTGTGTGTGTGGCGGAGGGGAGGTGGAATGCAAATTCGTCTAGAGAAGGTAATATTTTCTTCTAGGAGGAAAGGGGTTTGGTCAGTTGCCCTAGCATGCCACTACCTGGGTTCTTCCCTGATTGAATAATAATATTAGACGAGTGGATGATAGTGATTTGAAACTTCCTGGCAGATTAAAACTGTGCGCCGGACCGAGACTCGAACTCGGGACCTTTGCGTTTCGTGGGGAAGTGCTCTACAAAGCACGACTCACGCCCCGTCCTCACAGCTTCACTTCTGCCAGTACCTCGTCTCCTACCTTCCAAACTTTACAGAAGCTCTTCTGTGAACCTTGCAGCTGCGAAGTTTGGAATGTAGGAGATGAGGTACTGGCAGAATTGAGGACGGGTCGTGGGTCGTGCTTGGGTAGCACAGGTGGTAGAGCACTTGGCCGCGAAAGGCAAAGGTCCCGAGTTGGAGTCTCGGTCCGGCACACAGCAAAGGTCCCGAGTTGGAGTCTCGGTCCGGCACACAGTTTTAATCTGCCAGGAAGTTTCATATCAGCGCACACTCCGCTGCAGAGTGAAAATCTCATTCTGATGGTGATTTGTTTCCAACCAACATATTTTATTGCTGATTAGCAAGAACATTATCACCACCTACCTAATAGCTGGTATGTCCACCGTTGATACGGATAACAGTGGCGATGCATCATAGGGTGGAAGCAATGGGGCCTTGGTAGGTCGCTAGAGGGAGTTGGCACCACATCTGTACACACAAGTCACGTAGTTCCCTTATAATCGGGGAGGGGGGGTGATGAGCTCTGACGCCAAGTTCAGCCACATTCCAGAATGTTCGGTAGGTTTCAGATCTGGCGAGTTGGGAGATTAGCACATCAACTGGAACTCGCCACTGTGTTCCTCAAACCAATCCATCACACTCCTGGCCTTGTCACATGGCTCATTATCTTGTTGAAAAATGCCACTGCCATTGGGAAACATGATCGGACGGAGTGGATACAAGACAGTGATCTCCCTTAGAGCGCCTTGACGACAGGAGTGGCCGCTCTTGATGTCCCATCTGAGGAACGATCCCACCCGATAACGATGGATTCCATGGAGGGAGAGTCCCTGGACCCCACTACAGCAGCGTCACTACAACTCGCCCTCGATGAGTGCGACAGTTGCTTACCACCTGTTCCACTCTCCTGGGCTGATGATGTCGACGATGGAGCAGATCGCGATGGTGGTCCTCGCGTCAGGCAGTGCCCCTTGGAGGTGCCTGACCCACCTTCCACCCAGTGATTGCGGCTACAGTGACTGCGCCGGATGTTGCACGCCAGCCGAACATCTCTGCCAATAGTGGGAGCGCGCCACAACATAACCGCATCGCGACGATGAATCTGGCCACCATGCGGGCTTCCCACTAACTGGCAATGTTCCGAGAGACCATTTACGCTTCTGATGTCGACGTTGCCCTTCTTCAAGAAGTGATCGTCGCTGATTTCTACACCCCCACTGGCTACACGGCACACATCCGCCAGGCTTCTGACAACGGTAGTGGAGTTGCCATCCTCCTCAGTTCTGGATTCCCTGCTGGAGATGTAGTGTACCTTCCTAATGCTAGAGATATGGATCTCACGCTGTTCGGCGTCTGCATCCTCAATGTACTGTATATGCGCTGCCCAGCTCCAGTCGACGTCGTGACGGACACACATTCTTTGCTGACGAGGTAACACCGCTTTTTGAGGGTCCCCTGGATGCAATGATCCTCGGGGTGATTTCAACTCCACACAAGAACCTGATGACCAACTTCCACTTCGTTCCCTGTGTGCGGGCCCTCTCCGTCATTATCAACAGACTCCAGCTTGTTGACACACAGACAATGGTTCATGGCAGACAAGCAGGTTTCACATACTGTATGGCGCATTCGCCCAGTCGCCTCGACCATATATGCCTCACACTTCTCTTGCTGCCGACACTCGACATGCCGAAGTATGGTCTCTGGCTTTCTCTGAACGCGACGCCTACATCTGCGATGTCGTCCTCGCCCGCCAACAGGTAAGGCACAGACGCGGCCTGTGGAAATTAAACATTTCCCAACTGACTGTCCCTGACTGTCGACGGATCGTTGAGGATGCATGGGCCCTCTGTCGTCGGCGTCGTCCCGCATACACGTCCACCTTACCCTGGTGGCTATCCTGCATGAAACCAGCTCTACACTGGGCACTGATGGGA
Source organism: Schistocerca piceifrons (assembly GCF_021461385.2). NCBI lineage: Eukaryota > Metazoa > Arthropoda > Insecta > Orthoptera > Acrididae > Schistocerca > Schistocerca piceifrons. The sequence goes on from NC_060143.1 coordinate 234,387,946, forward strand.
TATGGCAAAGACTTCAAAGCTTGGCAAGCGAGCACCGTGGATTTTTATTACGCGGCGCTTTGTGACTGCACTTCGATGGCATCCTCTCCTGTCCGTCAGACGATAGTGCATCGTTCTAAAGCGCAGATCACTTCACTCATACGCGACACTTGGAAGGGACCCTTATCAGATCCTGCACCCGTGACCATATGCCTCACGAAACGCCATCGATGCACCACCTCACAGAACGTTGACATCGTCGTCTAGCTCTCATCCACGACCTCACCGAAGCGGAAGGACGACGATACACTACGCAATGCACCATTGGTCATGCTTTCTATTATCATTTCCGCCGGCTGTACGCTGCCGTCCCAAGTCCCCCGACCTTAATTGAGGATGTAGCAACACCGACTGTCAACACCATGCCAGAGGATGTGGCTCAAGAACTTCAGGAACAAGTGACCTCCGATGAAGTCCCAGATGCTATGAAGGTGGGAGCTGCCAACAAGTCCCCTGGACCTGACGGCCTTCTCCTCCAATTTTACAGGTCCTTAAGCCACATGGGCAATCACGGATCTGTGATTAGCGGCCCATCACTCTGTTCAGCGGTGACATGAAAAATTTTATCCGTTTGTTGTCCTCACGACTCAAGAAGGCAGCAAGATACGTCACCTCCCTAATCAGTCTTCGCTGGGCGGTGGCAACAGCATCCACAGGGCCCTTTGCCGTTACAGGTACATGATTGCGCTCGCGCTGTCGCAACATTTACCTGGTGCATTAGCATCGCTTGACTTCAGGCAGGTATTCGACCGTGTCGACGACACCTTTCTGAAATCGGTCCTCCAACACATGGTTTTTCCGGCTCGTGTAGTAACAGTGGTAATGCGGCTCTTGAGCGGCACTACTTCAAGAATACTCTGTAATGGTCGCCTCAACGCGCCTATAGCGATCGAGCGCTCTGTCCGACAGGGTTGCCCACTTTTCACGAAACTGTTTGCTTTGGCATTAGAGCCCTTCTCCAGGGGCTTCGCCAACGCGTGGGCACCGCTTCTGTTGTACAGCCTATGCTGACGAACCAGTCCTCTACCTCAGCAATGAAGACCATTCGCGTGGCTCAGACTTGCGTGGCGACTGTGGGGAGGCATCAGGCAGTTCTCTTAACATTTCCAAATCCAAGGTTCTTCTCATTGGTGTGGGTCTAACTGAGAGATATGTCGCTCCTCTAAGTGTTACCATCAGCATCCGTTGTTTGGGCATTGATTTTATGAATGACCTCCGTCGTTCAGCGGCAACCAACAGTAGACGTCTCCTCCAAACGATCAGGACTGGCCTTGTGGGCCACCGGCTTCGATCCCTCGACGTTGTACAGCGTGCGCAATACGTGAATGCTTACTACGCCTTAAGCATCCCCCATGTGGCACAAGTGTCCCCGATTCCGATTACCCTCGCATGTCGTATGTTGATGGCGATGGCATCCTTGTCTGTACTGGGATGTTATTTAAAGTTCAATATTCGTCTCTTGCCCTCCCGCGGGAGCGTGGTGGAGCGGGCTTATTCCATGTGCCAGACAGAGTTACGGCACTTTTTGTTAGCTCCCAACTGAAAGTCTGGCGTCGCTGCCCGACGAGCCTGCTTTTGCATGAATACGCGCCAATCTCCATGTCAGCCCCAGTCATGTTATCAGACATTCCACCTCCCTTTAATCACTTTCGCCACTTCTTTCTTGAAATAAGGTACATCCTACACTCCTTGCCCATTCCACGTACGATATACCACTGTCAATGGCAAACAGATCAACCAGTTTCGTTTGCGCCGTATCCGCCTCGCTGACCCACCCCTCTGTGTTCACTGGGTTGTGGAGGACACAGACGCTCATCGATTCTCATGTGGTCCCTAGTCTGACGTCTGGAGGCTCGCGCAGCGTTATCTTGGCTTTTCTTACCCGACAGACACCTGCTCAGATCACTTTCCTGATGCTTTTATTCCCAGATGTGATTCATTTCTCCGCAGCAAAACTAACACTGTGAATTGGATACGCGGTCATATCGTCCGCTACCTTTTTGGCCCCGACGAGAAATCAGAACAAGCCTGTTGGACTTACCTTGACGATCGGCACTGTGCACTTGTTCGCAACCCCAGATACAAGCAGTTCTTTTCCAATTTTCTGCGGAGCGCTTTTCATGACCCGCCTTCCAGCTGGACGGTCCAAGCCACGAGATGCTGACGCTTTTTTGCGACATGATGCTCTGAACGCACTACAAACGGAAACTCCATTAAATTTTCTAGAAGACACGTTTGGATGTTTCGCCAAATGGAAGATGCTAGCGTCTCCTGGAATTCTGGTACATAGACTAATATAATTTTAAAAAAATAAGATACAAAATTCAAAATAAATAAATAAAATAAAAATATACATAAAAAGCTATGCAATAACATCAACTAAAATACAACAGCCCGTACACAACTACTTTCATTTTCATCGCTACTCTCTACGTTCTTCCCCCCTACTTTCTTCCTTTCCTACACCCTTGTAGTAATAGAGTACTTGTTTTGGTATATTCGTAGACAGGTGCCAACGCCTGAAGAGGTGCATTTTTTTTGTATTTTTGATTTGTATAGGACAGAAGTGGCAGTGGCAAGTAGATTTTTTTTTTGTAGTTTCCCTTTCTTGTCCAGGGTCAGAAAAAAGTGGTAGAGCATAAAAAAATAAAATAAAATAAAAACTCGCGTCATAGTGGCTAGTGGCATGGCCTCTCACGTTTACGTCCCGTGTTCGAAACCCGATTACTGTTTTTATTTTATTTTTTTGATTTATCTATCCATGTCCGTGGAAGGTTACTACATGAATATTTCTTATCAAGTCAGGGCATACAAGGGCGTTGTTTTAATTGTAAACTGGATTTCAACTGGATTTCACAATAAGTGTCATACATTTATTATTAGTATGTGTGTGTATGGTATTTTCAGAGGTTACAATCTTTATAAATTCACGTATTCTTATATTTCACTTTTACATTAATTCTTATATTTTATTCTTATGTTGATTCTTCGGGATGATTTGGTGCGTTCTCTTGGTTGATACCGATCGTAGCAACATTCATCTAAACACAGAAATTCTGAACGTCACGAGCATTGTGTGGAGTCAGGTTTGCCACAGGAATATTTCTTCGTACGAATCTCACTTGGGAAAGAAACATCGTTAACACGGCTGAAAATTTCATTCGTTTCACGTCAAACAAAGCATAACGTATCACTTTTCTGGATAGTGGCTCTTGCAACTGATTGTGAATCCAGATACACAGAGGTATTTCTCCGAAAATAATTTCAAATAATTTTTCCACTCATTTATTTTTTTTAATTCATTCACCAGACATACAATTGGACGATAAGCACAAAGTTTTTTCAATATACACTGGAAAAGATTCGCGTAGTAATCTTCTGCGGAAATGAGTAGATAAATGAAAAATAAGAATAACTAGCGGGTTTCGAAGACGGGGCGCAAGAATGTGAAGCCCCGACATGAGCCACTGTGCCACCGCTGCGGCTGAACGATTTCCTCTCTAAAAGGTACATAAAGTCCCTCCAAAACCTTGACCTGAGAAACGGTCGAACATATACTAATAAGCCGAGACACGTGTTCGCTTATTTTGCCGCCTCTTACACTGAGCGAAGTGTCTATGAGATCGTGTTATGGCACTTGCCATGTTTTCTCCACTTGCCCTGTATGAAGTAAAAAACTTCGATCGGTGGCTCGTTAAGCGCCAAACACTTGGGCTCCCTTGGTTACGGAAGCATTCGAATTGACTTAGCTCCGACATAATGCACTCATAAAAGAAAGAACTCTGTTCCTCTGTTCTGCCACATGCAACGTTTTGAGTAAATTGCACAGGTGCCGTTCGTGCTCAAATACAATAGCGCAACTGACAGAATCGAATAGCGTCTGTATCTACACTGACGGAAAAAAAATCGCCACACGGAGATGGAGTTGTGCAACATAAACGAAAGTTGATAAAAGTTGATAGGCGTGTCTCCACACCTGAAAGATGATGTGGCTCAGATGTCGCACCAGTCGCATAAGTGTGGCGCTAGCAGTGCCACTGTGAGAATGCAAATCAGATTTGCTTGGAATTCACGTTGTAACAGTCGTGAGCTTTAATTACACTACTTGCCATTAAAATTGCTACATCACGAAGATGACGTGCTACAGACGCGAAATTTAACCGACAGTAATAAGATGCTGTGATATCCAAATGATTAGCTCTTCAGAGCATTCACACAGGGTTGGCGCCGCTGGCGACACCTACAACGTGCTGACACGAGGAAAGTTTCCACCCGATTTCTCATACACAAACAGCAGTTGACCGGCGATGCCTGGTGAAACGTTGTTGTGATGCCTCGTGTAAGGAGGAGAAATGCGTACCATCACGTTTCCGACTTTGATAAAGGCCGAATTGTAGCCTATCGTGTGGTCGAGATCGAATGACTGTTAGCAGAATATGGAATCGGTGGGTTCAGGAGGGTAATACGGAACGCCGTGCTGGATCCTAACGGCCTCGTATCACTAGCAGTCGAGATGACAGGCATCTTATCCGCATTGCTGTAACGGATCGTGCAGCCACGTCTCGATCACTGAGTCAACAGATGGGAACGCTTGCAAGACAACAATCATCTGCACGAACAGTTCAAAAAATGGTTCAAATGGCTCTGGGCACTATCGGACTTAACTTCTGAGGTCATCAGTCCCCTAGAACTTAGAACTACTTAAACCTAACTAACCTAAGGACATCACACACATCCATGCCCGAGGCGGGATTCGAACCTGCGACCATAGCGGTCGCGCGGTTCCAGACTGTAACGCCTAGAACCGTTCGGCCACCCTGGCCGGCACGAACAGTTCGACGACATTTGCAGCAGCATGGACTATCAGCTCGGAGACCATGGGTGCGGTTACCCTTGTCGTTGCATCACAGACAGGAGCGCCTGCGATGGTGTACTCTACGACGAACCTGGATGCACGAATGGCAAAACGTCGTTTTTTTGGATGAAGCCAGCTTCTGTTTACAACATCATGTTGGTCGCATCCGTGTTCGGTGACATCGCGGTGAACGCACTCTGGAAGCGTGTATTCGTCATCGCCATACTGGCGTATAACCCGGCGTGATGGTATGGGGTGCCACTGGCTACACGTCTCGGCCACCTCTTGTTCGCATTGACGGCATTTTGAACAGTGGACGTTACATTTCAGATGTGTTACGACCCGTGCCTCTACCCTTCATTCGATCCCTGCGTAACCATACATTTCAGCAGGATAATGACCGCATGTTGCAGGTCCTGTACGGGCCTTTATGGATACAGAAAATGTTCGACTGCTGCCCTGTCCAGCACATTCTCCAGAGCTCTCACCAATTGAAAAAGTCTGGTCAATAGTGGCCGAGCAACTGGCTCGTCCCAATACGCCAGTTACTACTCTTGATGAACTGTGGTATCGTGTTGAAGCTGCATGGGAAACTGTACCTGTACACGCCATCTAAGCTCTGTTTGACTCAATGCCCAGGCGTATCAAGGTCGGTATTACAGTCAGAGGTGGTTGTTGTGGGTACTGATTTCTCAGGATCCATGCAACCAAATTGCGTGAAAATGTAATCACATGTCAGTTCTAGTATAATATATTTGTCCAATAAATACCCGTTTATCATCTGCATTTCTTCTTGGTGTAGCAATTTTAATGGCCAGTAGTGTACCTCTAAGATTAGAAATGGTTAGCTGATGTTAGCCAAGAATGCCTTTAAGGCAACAAAGACGCAATTTTCAGTATCTCACTAAGTTTGAACGAGGACGTGTAACAGAGATGGGAGAATCTGGATGACTGCTGGCAGCGGTGGTTACGAGAATGTACGGCCGCAAGAAGACCGTACCCTGGACAGCCATGTGTCACTACCGAGAGGGTTAGACCACCGTGTTTGGCGTATCACTCTGGCGCATCATACTGCATCTGCAGCAGCAACTGAGTAGCAATTGGTTACCACAGTGATACCAGAAACTGTTACAAATCGGTTACTTCAAGGACAGCTCCGAGCCAGGCACCCTGTAGAGTGTATTCCATTGACCTGAAACCACCGCCATTTGCGACTTCAGCGGCGTCATGTGAGAGCTCAGTGGAGGGTACGGGGGAGATACGCTGTGTTTTCTGATGAAAGCGCGTTCTGCTTCCGTGTCAGTGATGGCCGTTTCTTGGTTAGGAGGAGGCCAGTAGAGGACCAGCCGGCCTCTGTGACCGAGCGGTTCTAGGCGCTTCAGTCCGGAACCACGAGGCTGCTGCGGTCGCAGCTTCGAATCCTGCCTCGGGTATGGATGTGTGTGATGTCCTTAGGTTAGCTAGGTTTAAGTAGTTCTAAGTCTAGGGGACTGATGACCTCAGATGTTAAGTCCCGTAGTGCTCAGAGCCATTTAAACCGTTTTCAATAGAGGACCTGCAACCAACCCGCCTGGGTGCTAGATACATTTCACCTACGCTTGGAGTTATGTTTCGGTTGCGATTTCGTATAACAGCAGGATACCTCTCGTGGGTACCCCACGCGCCCTGACCGCAAATTTGTTCGTCAGTCTGGTGATTCGGTCTGTTGTGCTGGCATTCATGAGCAGCATTCCATGGGTTGTTTTGCAACTGGATAACGCTCGTCCACATACCGCTGATGAACCCAACATGCTCTGCAGAGTGTCGACATATTGCCTTGAACTGTTCGATCACCAAATCTGTCTCCAATTGAGTTCATATGGGACATCATCGGCGACAACTCCATCGTCACACAAACAGCATTAACCACCAATGTGTCGACCGATCGAGGTAAGAGGCATGGAACTCCATCCCACGAACTGACATCCGGCACCTGTCTAACACAATACATGCGCGTTTGCATGTTTGCATTGAAATTCTGGCGGCTACACTGGTTATTATTGTACCAGCATTTCAAAAAATGGTTCAGCTGGCTCTGAGCACTATGGAACTTAACATCTGAGGTCATCAGTCCCCTAGAACTAACACTGGTAAGCAGTTACTTCTGTAAAATATCTGGGAGTGTGCGTGCGGAACAATTTGAAGTGGAATGATCATATAAAATTAATTGTTGGTAAGGCGGGTACCAGGTTGAGATTCATTGGGAGAGTCCTTAGAAAATGTAGTCCATCAACAAAGGAGGTGGCTTACAAAACACTCGTTCGACCTATACTTGAGTATTGCTCATCAATGTGGGATCCGTTCCAGGTGGGGTTGACGGAGGAGATAGAGAAGGTCCAAAAAAGAGCGGCGCGTTTCGTCACAGGGTTATTTGGTAAGCGTGATAGCGTTACGGAGATGTTTAGCAAACTCAAGTGGCAGACTCTGCAAGAGCTTGTTGTCCAGGTTCCGAGAGGGTGCGTTTCTGGATTAGGTATCGAATATATTGCTTCCCCCTACTTATACCTCCCGAGGAGATCACGGATGTAAAATTAGAGAGATTCGAGCGCGCACGGAGGCTTTCCGGCAGTCGTTCTTCCCGCGAACCATACGCGACTGGAACAGGAAAGGGGGTAATGACAGTGGCATGTAAAGTGCCCCCCGTCCACACACCGTTGGGTGGCTTGCGGAGTATAAATGTAGATGTAGATGTAGAACTTAGAACTACTTAAACCTAGCCGGCCGGTGTGGCCGTGCGTTTCTAGGCGCTTCAGTCTGGAACCGCGTGACCGCTAAGGTCGCAGGTTCGAATCCTGACTCGGGCATGGATGTGTGTGATGTCCTTAAGTTAGTTAGGTTTAAGTAGTTCTAAGTTCTAGGGGACTGATGACTACAGACGTTAAGTTCCATAGTGCTAAGAGCCAGCCACTTAAACCTAACTAACCTAAGGACATCACACACATCCATGCCCGAGGTAGGATTCGAACCTGCGACCGTAGCGGTCGTGCGGTTCTAGACTGTAGCGCCTAGAACAGCTCGGCCACCCGGGCCGGCCCAGCATTTCACATTTGGAATGGTTTATCTCGCACTTACATTAACCTGCGATATTGCAATGTTGATCACTTAAATACACTGACTTGGCGAATGTCATGGGATAGGCACCTACAACGCATGACGCCTCCTATCAGCGTGCAGACTGCAGTGAGACGCCGTGGATGTGACTCTACAAGTCCCTGGTACTCCTCTGGAAGCAACTGACACTAAATCGTTTGCAGAGCGGCAGCCAATTCTGCTCTGTTCGTGGGTGCAGAATCCATGGCACAGAGCCTGCATTCCATGACGTCCCAGATATGCTCGATGGGGCTGAAATCTGGGCTCCGGGATGGCCACGTCGGTCTCTGGACTTCCCCTGCATATTCCTGAAATCCTGGCGACGTGGGAGCGATGTGGCAACCTGTCATCGTCTTGAAACATCGCAAAACCGTCAGGATGTTGAAAGGCCAAAAATGGGTGGAGATGGTATCCGAGCAGATCAACATAATGTGGACGATTCAAGACCCTTCCAGAACAACCAGGGGACCTGTTCCATACTAGGAAAATGCATCCCAGATCATAACAGAGACAGCACTGCCTTGACCACACCTTCTTGCCGTGCAGGATTAGTCGATTTATGCGGTTTGGACCACCCATCGGCATGGTGCAGTTGAAATCGTGGTCCGTCCGACCGTATCACGCTAGGCCATGCTCCAGTGTCCATCCTTGGTGATGGCGACAAATGCAAGCCTTTGTGCCCAATGACGTCGCGTTAACAGTGGCATACGTATGTAGCGCCAGCTCCCATACCCCATGGAAACCATGTTCCTATGGATTGTCCACTGGGAGACGAGTCTAGCACGTCCTGTATTGAACTGAGCTGCGATTTTTTGTGCTGTTGCCCTTCTGTCACTACTGACGCATCGTCAATGATGATGTCTCAAATGTCGACGATGACGGTCCTCGTGGGTAGGTGGACTGCCGGTAGTTCGTCCGTTGTGGACCGTGACACCCTCATTCAACCGTTCACGGCCGCTCTGGACACGGTTGAGCGTGTGAAGCCGAATTCCTGCACCACTGCCGAAATCTAAATTCCCATTTGGGCGGGTATCGACCACCATACCCCCCTCGAACGTCATCAGCTCATTACGACGTTGCACGTTACACAAATTCAAATTTTTTTATTTACACATCAAGTTCCATAGGACCAAATTGAAGAGCAAATCTCCAAGGTCATGGAACGTGTCAGTACATGAAATTACAACATAAAAATAGTAACAGATAAAAATAAATGTTCATGAGCCTGAAAAAAGTCAGCCCGTAAGTTTAAGTAAACGCTATCAGCGATACAATAAGAATCAGCTTAATTTTCAAGGAACTCATCGACAGAATAGAAGGAGTGACCTATGAGGAAACTCTTCAGTTTCGATTTGAAGGCTCGTGGATTACTGCTAAGATTTTTGAATTCTAGTGGCAGCTTATTGAAAATGGATGCAGCAGTATACTGCACACGTTTTTGCACAGGAGTTAAGGAAGTCCAGTCCAAATGCAGGTTTGATTTCTGCCGAGTATTAACCGAGTGAAAGCTGCTTATTCTTGGGAATAAACTAATATTGGTAACAAGAAACGACAATAAGGAATATACGTATTGAGAGGCCAATGTGAAAATACCCAGACTCGTGAACAGACGTGGGCATGAGGTTCGTGAACTCACACCACTTATTGCCCGAACAGCCCGTTTCTGAGCCAAAAATATCCTTCTAGAATGGGAAGAGTTACCCAAAATATAATACCGTACGGCGTGAGTGAGTGAAAGTAAGCAAAGTAGACTAATTTTCGTGTCGAAGTATCACCTACTTCTGATACCGTTCGAACAGTAAAAATGGCAGTATTAAGTCTTTGAACAAGATCCTGAACGTGGGCTTTCCACGACAGCTTACTATCTATCTGAACACCTAGAAATTTGAACTGCTCAGTTTCACTAATCATATGCCCATTGTGTGAAATTAAAATGTCAGGTTTTGTCGAATTGTGTGTTAGAAACTGTAAAAACTGAGACTTACTGTGCCTTAACGTTAGTTTATTTTCTACAAGCCATGAACTGAAGTCATGTACTGCACTATTTGAAACCGAGCCAATGTTGCACACGACATCCTTTACTACCAAGCTAGAGTCATCAGCAAACAAATATTTTAGAGTTGCCCGTAATACTAGAGGTCATATCATTTATATGGCAACTGCTTTGACGCGGTGGATACACCGGTTCACGTCAGATCACCGAAGTTCAGCGCTGTCGGGCGTGGCCGCCACTTGGATGGGTGACTGTCCGGGCCGCCATGTGCTGTTGCCATTTTTCGGGGTGCACTCAGCCTCGTGATGACAATCGAGGAGCTACTCGACCGAATAGTAGCGGGTCCGGTCAAAGAAAACCATCGTAACGACCGGGAGAGTGGTGTGCTGACCACACGCCCCTCCTATCCGCATCATCCACTGAGGATGACACGGCGGTCGGATGGTCCCGATGGGCCACTTGTGGCCTGAAGACGGAGTGCATATCATTTAAATAAGGAACAGGAGTGGCCCCAACACTGATCCCTGGGGCACCCCGCACTTGACAGTACCCCACTCAGATCCCACATCACAGCCGTTATCAACATTGTGAATAATGACCTTTTGCTGCCTGTTGCTGAAGTAAGAGGTGAACCGATTGTGAGCTACTCCCCGTATTCCGTAATGGTCCAACTCCTGGAGCAATATTTTATGATCAACACAATGAAATGCCTTAGTTTAATCAAAAAATACGCCAAGCGTTCGAAACTTTTTATTTGGACCATCAAGTACCTCACAGAGAAAAGAGAAGATAGCATTTTCAGTTGTTAAACGACTTGTAAAGCCGAACTGTACATTTGATAGCAAATCGTATGATATAAAATGATCAATTATCCTTTCTTACACAGCCTTTTCAATAATTTTTGCAAACACTGATAGCATAGAAATAGGTCTAAAATTATCTACATTATCCCTTTCTACCTTTTTATAAAGCGGCTTTACTACTGAGTACTTTAATCGCTCAGGAAACTGACCATTCCTAAAGGAAAAATTACAAATATGGCTAAATACAGGGCTAACATGCACAGTCACCTCTACAGCTACATCTACATCTACATCTACATCTACATCCATACTCCGCAACCCACCCGACGGTGTGTGGCGGAGGGTACCTTGAGTACCTCTATCGGTTCTCCCTTCTGTTCCAGTCTCGTATTGTTTGTGGAAAGAAGGATTGTCGGTATGCCTCTGTGTGGGCTCCAATCTCTCTGATTTTATCCTCATGGTCTCTTGGCGAGATATACGTAGGAGGGAGCAATATACTGCTGGACTCCTCGGTGAAAGTATGTTCTCGAAACTTCAACAAAAGCCTGTACCGAGCTACTGAGCGTCTCTCTCGCAGAGTCTTCCACTGGAGTTTATCTATCATCTCCGTAACGTCTTCGCGATTACAAAATGATCCTGTAACGAAGCGCGCTGCTCTCCGTTGGATCTTCTCTATCTCTTCTATCAACCCTATCTGGCACGGATCCCAAACCGGTAGGCAGTATTCAAGCAGTGGTCGAACAAGCGTACGGTAACCTACTTCCTTTGTTTTCGGATTGCATTTCCTTAGGATTCTTTCAATGAATCTCAGTCTGGCATCTGCTTTACCGACGATCAACTTTATATGATCATTCATTTTAAATCACTCCTAATGCGTACTCCCAGATAATTTATGGAATTAACTGCTTCCAGTTGCTGACCTGCTATATTGTAGCTAAATGACATGGGATCTTTCATTCTATGTATTCGCAGCACATTACACTTGTCTACATTGAGATTCAATTGCCATTCCCTGCACCATGCGTCAATTCGCTGCAGATCCTCCTGCATTTCAGTACAATTTTCCATTGTTACAACCTCTCGATATATCACAGTATCATCCGCAAAGAGCCTCAGTGAACTTCCGATGTTATCCACAAGGCCATTTATGTATATTTTGAATAGCAACGGTCCTACGATACTCCCCTGCGGCACACCTGAAATCATTCTTACTTTGGAAGACTTCTCTCCATTGAGAGTGACATGCTGCGTTCTGTTATCTCAATCCGATCACACAACTGGTCTGATAGTCCACATGCTCTTACTTTGTTCATTAAATGACTGTGGGGAACTGTATTGAACGCCTTGCGGAAGTCAAGAAACACGGCATCTACCTGGGAACCCGTGTCTATGGCCCTCTGTGTCTCGTGGACGAATAGCGCGAGCTGGGTTTCACACGATCGTCTTTTTCGAAACTCATGCTGATTCCTACAGAGTAGATTTCTAGTTTCCAGAAAAGTCATTACACTCGAACATAATATGTGTTCCAAAATTCTACAACTGATCGATGTTAGAGATATAGGTCTATAGTCCTGCACATCTGTTCGACGTCCCTTCTCAGAAGGTCTGGTATACAACTGCAGTTGGCACAGGGGGCGTATGGTGGGCATGCAACACAACTGCGCCATCTGTGCTCCAGTAACCCATTACATTTGCTAAGTCATTGTGTATTACCTAGACAAACGTATTCCCGAAATATCACTACTCTACATTAATTATTGTTTGGTGTTGCGGTTTTTTTCCGGCAGTGTGCGTTCGAGCAGGTATTTCTCGCGGTGTTTCCATATTTTTGTCCAACCCCTGTAGATCTCGATACGCGACAGTTAAGTTCTACTGTCGGCCGTATCGGTTATTCGTACTGTGGTGACAGCAGTTGGCGGAAAATAAGGCAGGCCGTGTTGGCGTACCGAGTGGGCGCGAAGTGTTGACACAGTGGAGTGATAAGGTGGCGGCGGGGCTTAGCCGCGGCCGGCTAGCGGAGGCGGCGGCGGCGGCGGCGGCGGCGGCGGCGGCGCAGCAGTTGCCGCCGACTGACGTGCGCGGGCAGCAGCTGAGTCCAGCGTAGCGGGGCCCGGCAGCCGTGCGACGCCGACAGACCGCCTACTAAGACGCCCCTACTGGCCGCTACCAGAAGCCCTCGTCCACACCCGCGTCCTGTGTTCCTTTCTCCTCGTACCGAAAAGCGACTTCTGTTTTTGGGAAATATACACGTACCCGAAAACAAAACTTGTTAAATGGCATCGCGCTTCGGTGTCCGGAGGCGCTGCAAGGATGCCTGGACAAGCGACTAGGAGGGGCGGAAAAAGGTACAGTATGGTCACCTCATACACGGAGCGAGTCCAGTAAAGGACTGTGCTGCTCTGCCTGGCTTTGCGCGTAACAGCTGCTTTGTAACAAAATTGCTTTAATGAGACTTCCTGGCAGATTAAAACTGTGTGCTGGACCGAGACTCGAACTCGGGACCTTTGCCTTTCGCGGGCAAGTGCTCTAACAACTTTTTTCTTTATTTGTTTCATTTTTTAATTTTATTTTGTTTTTTACTATTTTTGTTTTTTATGTCTTTTGCTTTTTTATTTCTTTTTTGTGGCAAGTGCCCTACCATCTTTTTTTCCAAAGAGAAAAAACACCTATAACATGAGCACAAGTTGTAGGTAAGGAGAAAACAAATAAAAACCTCTTGTGTATGAAAATAAAAGACGACGTTCTTCATAAAATAACACCATATCCTTTGAAAAACGTAAAACATAAAAGGTAGCTATATTTCCGCAACGGCCTTTTTTTTGTTAACATAAATGAGTATACAGTCTCACCATCAGCAGCAACCCAATTTTTTTATGTTATTTTTTTGGAGGCGCACAGGAGAAAGAAAACAAATAGGCTGCAGATAGAGAGCTATGCGTGAAAAGGATAAACATGTGTAAGGAAAAACAAACTTAGAAGAGGAGGAGAAAAGAGAAATGAAATAAAATAGGAAAACTTTCCGCGCCATGCTCCACTTTGGCGCGCCATCAGAACAAAATGCATTCTATCATTGACCATTAAAGGGGAACGTGGGATCGTCTAGTCTTGGGCTGGCACGGTTCGTTGAGGTTCCAGCTTTGAGGCGGGTTGGTAAAAACACTCTGTAAATAGTTCGCGAAAGTGACCCGATAGTATCGATGTCGGCGAAGGGTGTGGTGATGTACTTGGAGGCGTGTCCAAAAGTCCGCCGGATCGACGATGTCGTCCCGGAAGAGGTAGTTGACAGCCATGCCACTGATCCATGTGATGGCGTGCCACTTAGCCGATGGAAAGCAGGTCGTGTCGGGATGTATCATCATGGTAGGAGAAACGTGATGTGGCGGTACTCGGAGGTAGAAAGCCACAATCTTCTGTACGAGGGTCCAGACAGCTGACCAACTGAGCTACCCAAGCACGGCTCACGACCCGTCCTCACAGCTTTAATTCCGCCAGTTGGTAAAGCACTTGCGCGCGAAAGGTAAAGGTCCCGAGTTCGAGTCTCAGTCCGGCACACAGTTTTAATCTGCAAGTAAGTTTCATATCAGCGCACACTCCACTGCAGAGTGAAAATCTCGCCCTGAAAACATCTCCCAGGCTGTGGCTAAGCCATGTTTCCGCAATATACTTTCTTCCAGGAGTGCTAGTTCTGCATGGTTCGCCGGCCGCGGTGGTCTAGTGGTTCTGGCGCTGCAGTCCGGAACCGCGGGACTGCTACAGTCGCAGGTTCGAATCCTGCCTCGGGCATGGGTGTGTGTGATGTCCTTAGGTTAGTTAGGTTTAAGTAGTTCTAAGTTCTAGGGGACTTATGACCTAAGCTGTTGAGTCCCATAGTGCTCAGAGCCATTTGAACCATTTTTTTTCTGCATGGTTCGCAGGAGAGCTTCTGTGAGGCTTGGAAAGTAGGAGACGAGGTACTGGCGGAAGTAAAGCTGTGAGGACGGCGCGTGAGTCGTGCTTTGGTAGCTCAGTTGGTAGAGCGCTTGCCCGCGAAAGGCACACAGTTTTAATCTCCCAGGAAGTTTCATATCAGCGCACACTCCACTGCAGAGTGAAAATCTCATTCTGGAAAATTGCTTTAACTGCGCCTGCAGGTTTTTGGTATTTGATGTACTTGTCTGTGAGGAAACTGTGTGTGGTAAAAATTGCACTAATATCCAGCTAGATGTCGGCAAAATGTCAGCTAGTGCTAACACGTGACAACTTGCTCTCAATGTAGAGAAAACTGTACTCTTCACGAAACATACGAGACTGCAACGTACATTCACATATACAGGGTGAAAATTTGGGAGGTTGCACAGGACACCGAAACAAATATTTTTTTTATACTGTCATATTTTCCTGTGAAGATTTTTTGAATCGGTAGAGGGACTTTTGATGAAAATGGAATGGAGTCTTGGAGATTGCAGTGCAAACAATTTTTCTAACGTGTTTTCCCCTGAGGACAAAAAATAACACAAATAAGCTGCAATTCTTTATTACTAGGAGACAACATTAAGGCAGTAATGTGAGTCGTGCTTGGGTAGCTCAGATGGTAGAGAACTTTCCCGCGAAAGGCAAAGGTCCTGAGTTCGAGTCTCGGTCCGGCACACAGTTTTAATTTGCCAGGAAGTTTCATTAACGCAGTAAGTTTGAAAAGTAGGACATGGGGTACTGACAGAAGTCAGGCTGCGAGGGCGGTTCCTGGGTCCCGCCTGTGTGGTTCAGTCGGTAAAACCATCAACAGTGTATGGTAAATGCTCCGCATTCCATGCATCGGCACACATTTTTAATCTGCCAGAGAGTTTGAAATCAGTGCACACTCCGCTGCACAGTGAAAATTTGTCTTGGGGCAGTCCCCTGGGCTGTGACTAAGGCATTTCTCTACAGCCGTTCTTCCTCTATGAGTGGTAGTCGCACAAGGTACGCAAGGAAACTTCTGTGAAGTTTGGAAAGTAGGAGATGAGGTACTGGCGGAAGTGTAAGGGTCGGTAATACTGCTGTCTGGGTAACTCAGTCAGTAGAAAAACACCTAACGAAAGACAAAGGGTCCCAGTCTGGCAATCAGTTTTGCCAGGGAGTTTCTTCTAACAATTGTTTAGTTTGGCCATAACAGTCATTGTGTTTTGCGAAAAAGAATAATCAATGCTTCAAAAAATGTTCTGAACATAGGTAATACACTACTGGCCATTAAAATTGCTACACCACGAAGTGACGTGCTACAGACGGGAAATTTAACCGATAGGAAGAAGATGCTGTGATACGCAAATATTTAGCTTTCCAGAGCATTCACACAGGGTTTAGCGCCGCTGGCGACGCCTACAACGTGCTGACATGAGGAAAGTTTCCAACCGATTTCTCTTACACAAACAGCAGTTGGCCAGCGTTGCCTGGTGAAACGTTTTTGTGATGGCTCGTGTAAAGAGGAGAAATGTGTACCACCACGTTTCCGACTTTGATAAAGGTCGGATTGTAGGCTATCGCGATTGCGGTTTATCGTATCGCGACATTGCTGCTCGCGTTGGTCGAAATCCAATGACTGTTAGCATAATATGGAATCGGTGGGTTCAGGAGGGTAATACGGAATGCAGCGCTGGATCCCAACGGCCTCGTATCACTAGCACTCGAGATGACAGGCATCTTGTCCCCATGGCTGTAACGGATCGTGCAGCCACGTCTCGATCCCTGAGTCATCAAATGGGGACGTTTGCAAGACAACAACCATCTGCACGAACAGTTCGACGACATTTGCAGCAGCATGGACTATCAGCTCGGAGACCATGGCTGCGGTTACCCTTGTCGCTGCATCACAGACAGGAGCGCCTGCGATGCTGAACTCAACAACGAACCTGGGTCCACGAATGGCAAAACGCCATTTTCGGATGAATCCAGGTTCTGTTTACAGCATCATGATGGTCGCATCCGTGTTTGGCGACATCGCGGTGAACGCACATTGCAAGCGTGTATTCGTCATCGCCATACTGGCGTATCACCCTGCGTGATGGTATGGGATGCCATTGGCTACACGTCTCGGTCACGTCTTGTTCGCACTGTCGGCACTTTGAACAGTGGACGTTACATTTCAGATGAGTTACGACCCGTGGCTCTAGCCTTCATTCGATCCCTACGAAACCCTACATTTCAGCAGGATAATGCACAACCGCATGTTGCAGGCCCTGTATGGGCCTTTCTGGATACAGAAAATGTTCGACTGCTGCCCTGGCCAGCACATTCTCCAGATCTCTCACCAACTGAAAACGTCTGGTGAATGGTGCCGGAGCAACTGGCTCGTCCCAATACGCCAGTCACTACTCTTGATGAACTGTGGTATCGTGTTGAAGCTGCATGGGCAACTGTACCTGTACACGCCATCCAAGCTCTGTTTGACTCAATGCCCAGGCGTATCAAGGCCGTTCTTACGGTCAGAGGTGGTTGTTGTGGGTACTGATTTCTCAGGATCTATGCACCCAAATTGCGTGAAAATGGAATCACATGTCAGTTCTAGTATAATGTATCTGTCCAATGAATACCCATTTATCATCTGCATTCTTCTCGGTGTAGCAATTTTAATGGCCAGGAGTGTATGTTGTACATTTACTTAGTGATCTCGACAACGGAAATAATACAGTAGTAGCGAAAGGTGAATTTTTTATACACTGACGATGTCGTACGAAAATTGTACACTGAGCTGACGGAAGCCTCGGGACACCTCCTACTATCGTCTCCGACCTCCTTCTTCCCGGCACAGAGCATCAACTCGCTGAAACGTGGGCTCAACAAGTCGTTCCAAGTCTCCTGCAGAAATATTGAGCCCTGCTGCGTCTATAGCCTTCCACAGTTGCGAGAGTGTTGCCGGTGCAGGATTCTGTGCACGAACTGACATCTCCATTATGTCCCCTAAATGTTCGATGGGATTCATGTCGGACGATCTGGGCTGTCCGATCTTCCGATCGTATTATCCGTAATGTCCTTCAAACCAGTCGCTAACAATTGTGGTCTTGTGACATGGCGCATTGTCATTCATAAAAAACCCACCCGTACCCTACCATCAGCTTTTACCAACCGTAACCGCGACTCATTTGAGCAGGCAAATGCTTTCAAGTCGTCTAGGATCTAACCGCTGTGGTCACGAGCCCAGCAGAGGCGCTGCAGGCGATGTGCTGTTAGCAAAAGCACTCGCGCCGGCCGTCCGCTGCCATAGCCTATTGTAACGTCCCCTCGGTAAAATTATAAATGACTGTGCTGATAAACCTCTGACGTTATTTGATTTTCAAACAGCTGAGCAGAACTCAACGTACTCAGGCAGTTTTCTCTTTACTTATTCTGATCGTCACTAAACTGACACAATGTTTTAGCACAACGCAGTATGACTTTCAATAATACCTAAAGAAGAATGGCCCCGACTAACAGTAACCTTTACCTTTCATGAATCACTTACCTCACAAAAATCTTCGTTGCTCGAACTACTGCAGTACAGCGAGCGGCAATACTGCCAGCTAAATAAAAGATTCTAACTACTGAAGGCACTAACTAGTGATAGGCATAGCAAAAGAAAGATTTTGATAGAAAACATACAGTGTATAATGTTAATAATGTTCAAAAGTCATCAAATATACATATATATCTATCAATTCATGACATCCATCTTTACACATTTCCTTTTTCTGGCGGAAGCAAGTCCAGATCATCCGCTTATAGTAACCTCTCAAAACTCTGCCATCTCTCTCCCCACATCCACCACTGCTGGCGGCTCACCTCCAACTGCGCAACGCTACGCGCTGTTCCCATCTAACTGCCCAACACTACAACAGTGAATATTGCAACAATGAGTACAACCAGCCACAGACTCCACACAGCACAGTTGGTGATTTTCATACAGAGCGCTACGGGGCGTTACCAACATAAAAACCTAAACAGCCTACTTACACTATTAACGACGAATTCCGCCGTAATGTCCTAACGAATATGTCCGTCGTACGTCCCACATTTCTCCGGTTATTTCACGCAGTGTTGGTTGCGTGTTAGTACTAACAACTCTACGTGAACGCAGCTGCTCTTGGTCGTTAAGTACGTTGTCTGTGGAGAGAGGTAAAGCATGGAAATTGGTTCTCGCACACTCTTGACATTGTAAATATCGGAATACTGAATTCCCTAAACATTTCCGAAATGAGTTGTCCCATGCGACTAGCTCCAAATACCTTTCCGCCGCCGGCCGGTGTGGCCGAGCGGTTCTAGGCGCTTCAGTCCGGAACCGCGCGACCGCTACGGTCGCAGGTTCGAATCCTGCCTCGGGCATGGATGTATGTGATGTCCTTAGGTTAGTAGTTCTAGTTCTAGGGGACTGATGACCTCAGATGTTAAGTCCCATAGTGCTCAGAGCCATTCGAACCATTTTTGAACCTTTCCGCCTTCGAAGTCTATTGATTTCCGTCTTACGGCCTAGATCACGTTGGACACCATTTCAAACGAACCACCTGTGTACAAATGACAGCTTCACAAATGCACTGCTGTATTATACCTTGTGTACGTGATACTGCCGCCATCGTATATGTTTATATCGCTATCCCATAACTTTTGACACCTCAGTTTAGTACGTTGTGTATAACACTGCTCGACGAGGACTGGTGTGTCGGCCAGCCTGGATGTTGTTTTTAGGCGGTTTCCCACGTCCACCTAGGCTAAAACGGCTGGTACCCACTTCACGTCTCCCTTACGCGCTACGCAAACATTTAGAAAACGTTTCCAGACTGAGATTTTCACTCTGCAGCGGAGTGTGCGCTGATATGAAACTTCCTGGCAGATTAAAACTATGTGGCGGAGCGAGACTCGAACTCGGGACCTTTGCCTTTCGCGGGCAAGTGCTCTACCATCTGAGCTACCCACGCACGACTCACGCCCCGTCCTCACAGCTTTACTTCTGCCAGTATCTCGTCTCCTACCTTCCAAACTTTACAGAAGCTCTTCTGCGAACCTTGCAGAACTAGCACTCCTGAAAGAAAGGATATTGCGGAGACATGGCTTAGCCACAGCCTGGGGCATGTTTCCAAAACGAGATTTTCACTCTGCAGCGGAGTGTGCGCTAATATGAACCTGTGAGGACGTGGCGTGAGACATGCTTGGGTAGCTCAGATGATAGACCACTTGCCCGCTAAAGGCAAAGGTCCCGAGTTCGAGTCTTGCTCTGCCATACAGTTTCAATCTGTCAGGAAGTTTCATTTAGAAAACGTTCTTAAATCTGAACATGAGATTTACCCTAGATGAAGACTGACTGGGGTAAAGCAATTCCATCCCTGCGGAAGTGGTGGCGTTAGGAAATGACGTCCGACCACGAGCTGTGTCTAACATAGTGAAAGGCTCTTTAACTAAGTACGACTCCGTAAAGAAAAGGGGCAAGGCGAGGAGGAGGAGGTGGAGAAAGAAGAATGGATATGTGTTCACGAAAACTCTCTTCGTCGTGGGACGTTGCAAGTAGCGACCAGCGGCCGTGCAGCGCCGTGACGACGCATCCACTTGTGGCGACGCACTGCGTTGCCATGGCGACGTTTGTTTACGAGCCAGTCGCGCGTCCGTGGCCCGCGCTGGATTGCCGGGCAAGGATGGACGAATCGCGGCAGCTCGTGACTGCTGAATTAAATCAGAGCTAGCCGGCTGGCTTCTACGTGTCAAGAGCACACTTCTTATTCCGCCTGTGTGGAGTACCGCTCCTTTTGAAGAGAACAGTGGTAGGAATGCCGACGTGGTGTACAGTGTCTGTCATAATTAAGCGCGAAGACTGACGCGGGTGAAAATAAACAAATATCTATGTAAACATAGTCCAAACAGCGAATATTTGCTTAGGATCCGCCGTTGGCCTGAGCATAAATATTGTCGTGCTTGGTAAAATTGTATTTGAAATATACCGGGTGATCAAAAAGTCAGTATAAATTTGAAAACTGAATAAATCACGGAAAAAAAGTTCAAAAAACGTCCGATAGATGGCGCTTCATCTGACCAGAACAGCAATAATTAGCATAAGAAAGTAAGACAAAGCAAAGATGACGTTCTTTACAGGAAATGCTCAATATGTCCACCATCATTCCTCAACAATAGCTGTAGTCGAGGAATAATGTTGTGAACAGCATTGTAAAGCATGTCCGGAGTTATGGTGAAGCACTGGCGTCGGATGTTGTCTTTCAGCATCCCTAGAGATGTCGGTCGATCACGATACACTTGCGCCTTCAGGTAACCGCAAAGCCAATAATCGCACGGACTGAGGTCTGGGGACCTGGGAGGCCAAGCATGACGAATGTGGCGGCTGAGTACACGATCATCACCAAACGACGCGCGCAAGAGATCTGTCGGACATTTTGTAAACTTTATTTTTTTTTAGTTCTAATAATACCCCATGTCATTTCAAGCATGTGTGTCAATTTTTACCTCTCTATCTACATTATTCCGTGGTTTATTAAGTTTTCAAATTTACACTGACTTTTTGATCACCCGGTACACTTTACGTTTGGTCTCCACCTAACTGAGCGTAAATTTCATTCATGGCCTGTCTTAACGAGAAAGACAGTATTGCTTCTGTTTGTTACACGTTACAATTTATTGTACACTCGAAACTGTTAAAAGAAGTATTAGGTATTCCATGTGTCATCCTTGCATTAAGAGATAACACTACACTGAGTTACGGATTCCTTCCAGCGCCACCGGATCCTCTCGTAAACCTTGACAAGACTGTGCAACTCCTTGTTCAAGTTCTTCAACCGTATCAACGCGAGTGCTGTACGTTTCACTTCTGAGAAGACGTCGGAAAGAAATGTCCGAAGGACTGACGTCAGGTGGTCTTGGACGCCAAAGTACAGGCCCTTCTCGACCTACGCATATTAGATCGTACTGGCGCTTTAGAGGTGGTCTTACGTCAGCAGTGAAATTTGTTTGAGCCTCATCATGCATGTATAATACAGGGGCGTGACTAGCAAATGGCGCAAGCGGCTCTCTGACACCCAAAAGAAAGACAGAAAATAAGGGAACATTAAAATGAAAAGTGGAAAAATAGGAAAAACGGCCGGCATCGATATTCGTCCACTAAGGCCCATAGTATGTTGGAGGTCAAAAATTGTGTTCATCTACGAAGGGAATGGCTGAAAAACGAAAAGAGCACGAAAGCAATAACGGACACACTTTTCAGGGATGGAACCACAAGGTTCTGCTTGTAAAGACTCAGGTTTTGGCAGCCACGAGGTGATACTTCAGTAGTTTGTACAGAGGTGCTTCTGCACACGCCAATAATTTTAATCGGAAAGAGGAAGATGTAAATATTTAGTGATACTTAGTCCTTAATTATAAAAAGGAGGCGCACTAGCGACCAGTCTTCAAATGCCTTATGGTATCAGCAGTGTTGCCCAGTGACAATGGCCAACTTTGTCCCGAAATTGGAAGCCGAGTGACGTCTCATCAATGCACCGCTGTGTACGGCTACAAATATTAACTTCTGTCAGTAGGGACGCACTGTTCGAATGTCTACATCTACATCTACATCTACATTTATACTCCGCAAGCCACCCAACGGTGTGTGGCGGAGGGCACTTTGCGTGCCACTGTCATTACCTCCCTTTCCTGTTCCAGTCGCGTATGGTTCGCGGGAAGAACGACTGCCGGAAAGCCTCCGTGTGCGCTCGAATCTCTCTAATTTTACATTCGTGATCTCCTCGGGAGGTATAAGTAGGGGGAAGCAATATATTCGATACCTAATCCAGAAACGCACCCTCTCGAAACCTGGACAGCAAGCTACACCGCGTTGCAGAGCGCCTCTCTTGCAGAGTCTGCCACTTGAGTTTGCTAAACATCTCCGTAACGCTATCACGCTTACCAAATAACCCTGTGACGAAACGCGCCGCTCTTCTTTGGATCTTCTCTATCTCCTCTGTCAACCCGACCTGGTACGGATCCTACACCGATGAGCAATGCTCAAGTATAGGTTGAACGAGTGTTTTGCAAGCCCCGTCCTTTGTTGATGGACTACATTTTCTAAGGACTCTCTCAATGAATCTCAACCTGGCACCCACCTTACTAACAATTACGTTCGAGGTACGACGCCTTCTGAAGATGCTCTTCTCAGGCGGAGTCGCAACGCTGATTTTCTCAGGAAAACCTATGTATTATCGTCTAGAGAATTTCGAAAATTAAAAATTCTGATAATATATACAGTTTACTCATTTCGAGGATTATGGAAGGCATGATGTCAACAACTGTATGTTTTACCAAAGTATGCAATGAATAACAGAGAACCGTTCAAGTTACAATATTAATTTTCTTTATTACTTAATGACTAATTTCGAGACTAAGTGGATGATTTGATAATGAGCATAGACTCTAAACTGCTCACCAAGTACTAAGGTAAATTAATATTGCAACTTGGACGGTTCTCTGCAATTTATTGGATAATTTGATGTAGAGTTTAAGTGATTTTCGTAAATTTTGCTCCATCTCCCTTAACAGTTACGCTGTTGCACATGACTGGCTATACATTCAAAAGGAATTAATGTGCTACAAATCTTTTCAGCTAGAAGTTAAAGTAAAAAAAGTATCATAACTAACAACAAAAAAGTTTGAGCTAAATTTTGCATCGAAATTGTTAGCGATCGAAAGTTTAAAAATAATTCAGATATGTTATGAAATGAAGAACCTACTGTCAATCACACATATGAGTTTGGATGAAGAAATCGAGAAAAAAACTTGTGCTTGTCATAAGCGGTTTGAACCAATCCCCATAATTATGTCTGCAAACATATTTCAGTCCATTAAAATGAAAGGATGGTCAACAATTAGCTCATAAATGTTACTACTCTTTTTACTCACAATATGGAGCCTAAATTCCGTCTACAGATCACGATCATTTTTATTACAATTTTTTGTCCCGACCCCAATTATTTTGTTTTATAGCGTTCCTTACAAAATGCTTCGGCATCACCATTAGTAGCTCAATAAAAATTTAGTATAGAATATATCTAAAACGCATAACGCAGTTATTTCTGGAGAATGGCTCTGCAGAATCTCAGAGTGCGTTAAGCAGTAAGAGACTGAACATTTACGCGAAAGGACTCAACCGCAGGACCATTCACAGCATTATGCATATACCTGTGTTACAAAAAAAAAAAAAAAAAAAAAAAAAAAAAAAAAAAATTCTAAAAGAGTGCAATTTTTAGCGTAATGTTTTCGAAACCATAATTTATGTCCCATAAACATTCGTAACAAGCTGTCCTCCGTGGAAAAATCTGCAATATAACATACTGAAACACGAGTAATTTTGTAACGTCACCGAACTACTTGACAATTATGATTCAGTTCTGAAAAAAATGACATGAGAAACATGTCTCGATAAAGAATCAGAGTCTCGTAAATCATAAAGAAATTATTTCTTTGGTGGTAAGAGAAGTCAAACAGGAAATAATTCAAGATATTCAAAATGCAAAGCTGTTTTCTGTCAAATTCGATACTGCACAAGATGTTAGTAAAATCATTTAGTGGGAGTCTTTTACTATGTTACAATAATCAAAGGTGATTCTAGAAACCCGCTACCCACATCAAAGAGGAATCTACATTACCATCCGAACATCAAATAATTACGTCTACTCAATGGAAGACATTAGATCAAATTACGAGGCGAAGACTGTAACAGAGCTTGGATTATGAGCAGCGTGCACAATAGAACACAAAAAAGAAAAAAAATCAGGAATTAGCTCCTCATATCTGTGTCGTCTATTGTGCAAGTCATGATTTAAATATAATCCTCAAATGCGCTGTAGAGGTTAATCAAGGAACAGCCTCGTTTTTCAAAACAGTTGAGCACGGCAATAATTATTTTTGCATAACATGTTATAGCGAAGGAATTGACAAATTTGTTCCTTGAGTACTTCCGAGGTAACGCTAAAGCAGCTAAACCAGTACATATCCAGCTGGGTGGTACGACGCCACCTATGCGCTTATAGAAAGGTTCGTTGACGTTCTTAAGCCTTTCACAAATATAATTCTTACAAATAAGAAATAAATTAAGCAATTGCAGACATAGGTCTTAAAAATAAAACTTAATATTGTAGCTTTGTTGTCGTATTAGTGATGTAGTGTAAAATACTAGAAAAAGATCAGTACAGCATCTAAAGCAAAATAATCCGAATGTATGGACGCCGAAACTGCATATTACCTCTATGGAAAGGCTCTTCCACGAATAACTTGCTAGCATAAAAGTATCGTTAGACATGCAGCTGCATGAACTTTCAACATATTTGTAAATTACCTAACAAACAAGAAACAGTTATGAAGCATTTCGATGAGCTGCTGACAGCGCCTATAGCTATAATTGGAGTGACACTTTCTTGTTCGATGATGACGTCATTTACTTGCAACAATATATGCTATTTTAAGGAACGAAGTAAGTTACAGACAAGTACAAAGCAAAACTATCTATTGCCTGTGATGAAGATCTTAAAAATGTAGCACTTGTGTTTATAACAACATTGCCTCTTGACATTTATCCCCTGTTTGTAGAACACGTTACAGTGATAAGAATTTTATTTAAAGCATAAATGTCTAAACTGTCTAGTGTATAAGATTTCGAAGTGCCATTGTACTAGTACTGAGTAACCCTGACGTAAGTACAGCCGTATTCATGAATCTTACAGTACCTGTTGCGAAAGTCAAGCATTCTTTTTCCAAGCTAAAAATTAAATTGAAAAAGTGTTAGTTTTATATAATGATTCGGGAACGGTTATCTTGTTGTGCATCTCTCTTCAATTAACTTGTTGCTTACGTTTTGTCTCAAAAACTGTATTATTTCCCTTTTTGATGGTATTATTCTGTGTTGTAATTGATTAAATTAAATATTGTTATTTGGAACGTGAGATGGTCGTGCTATTAGACGAATACTGAATCCATTAGAAAACTGTTTTGATATTACATTAAAATTTTGCTTACACAGAGTGCGGTATTTGTTAGTGCAAAGGCGACGGAAGGAACAGATATTGCAGATATTCATGGGTCAGAGAAAATGGATTTAAGAAACATTCTGTTTTACTAAGCTATTAAAGATAAAGCACTATTTTTAAAAAAAGTTTTGTGTTATTAATTTTGGTTTTTTACCAATGTGGGAAGATAGAAGTTTTGATGATTGATTTGTGTATATGTGGGGGGAGGGGTTGGGGGTGAAGTGGTGGGGAATAACTTTGAGAGAAGCGAAGTTGGCGACGTTTTGGTTGGCTGGGAATGTGGAAGAAAGCGGCCACGGAAGAGGCTGAAATGGCGGGACGACTTTAGATTCTTGCTTTGGGACCTTCATGACTGTACGTCCCTCGTAACATGGGACGTGGGTGAAAATAAAGCCCAATTACAGGGAGACTTACTCGAAGAACTTACACTTCAATTACATTTGTACTAGGACAATGTTTTATAATGATGTCAGTGGCTGTTCACAATTATACATTTGCACTTTTCTCGCAAACAACTCGTTTGCGCACCCACGTTCACAGAAACTTTTTGTTTCTATAATCGCATATCTTCATCTGTATCAGTTTTCGCTATTATTTCTTGTACATGGTGTGTAACATATAGATCATGTTATTTCCAACTACATCCATAAGTTCATGACTACCCAGCAATTCACACTTAGTTACCTGACAGACGGTTCGTCGAAACAGCTTCAGACTATTTCTATACCGTTCCATTCCCGAACAACACTCGGTAAAAACGAACACGTCAGCTACTCCGTGCGAGTTCTGGTTACTCTTTTTTTTTTTTTTCTTTGTGAAAATCATTTAAGTCTATGTCGGTGGACGTAACAAAAGGTTTTCACAGTCAGAGGAGAAAGTTCGCGCTGAAATATTGTAAAAAGATCACGCCGCTACGTAAAATGTCTTTCTTATAATGACTGCCATCCCAAGTCACTTATCATGTTCATGACACCCTCTCTCCGTTTGTGCGATAGTACGGAACGCGGTACTCTTCTTTGAACTTTTTCAATGTACTCCGTTAATCCTACCTGGTAAGGATCACACACCGCGCAGCAATATTCCAAAAGAGGACGGACAAGCGTAGTATAGGCAGTCTCTTTAGTAGATCTGTCGCGTCTTCAAAGTATTCTGCCCATGAAACGCAGTCTTTATTTCGCTTTCCTCACAACGTTTTCTATGTGATCATTCGAATTTAAGTTGTTCGTAATTATAACCGCTAGGTATTTAGCTGAACTGACAGGCTTCAGATTTGCTTTGTTTATCGTGTAGCTGGCCCCTGTCACCGAGCTGTTCTAGGCGCTTCAGTCCGGAACCGCGCTGCTGCTACAGTCGCAAGTTCGAATCCTGCCTCGGACATGGATGTGTGTGATGTCCTTAAGGGGAGCCGGAGGTGGTCAAATCCAAAAAATTACGATTTCTTTTTGCTACCGAAAATTAATTGGAACATTCCCCTTTAATGTAAACTTTGAATTATTGTTCTACTCGCCCTAGAAGTGGAGTTATTACCATTTTCCCCCACGCCTGCAGAGGAAATGGGCGGCCGCTGACTGCATCTAACACCCTCTCGTGACTTCCTGGCGAACTGCTTGGGATTTTCTGGCCTGTTACGCATACAGCGCCTTATGTTACGCATACAGCGAGTGTGCAAGGGTTGGCTACATTGTTTTCTGTGGCAAATGAAGCGCTAAGAGCGCGGAACATCGTCTCTTTGCTGTTTACCGTTTCGAATTAGTTCAGTGTTGCGCCTGTTGTTGGTAGTATTATACTTCTTGTGTAAAGCGTTGTTCTGGTTACGATGCCACGTTTTAGTAACCGTGTATATAAGGAGAGGAAGAACGTAGTGAAAAGAAAATTAACACTAATACCAAGTTGTGATACTACAATTACTGAAACAGTGCGTTCTTCTGCTAAGCAACACATGGCCGGCCATAGCCCTGTGACATCTTCTAGCAAGAAGCTGACTGGTGGAAGTGACAGATTTCGTGAATATGTTAGTGACAGTGATGATATTAACGAAGTACTGAATATTGGACTATTATCTTCTGTGCTGAAAGAAAGTGTTCTGTGCAAAATGTGTTCAAGTGTAGGAGTGGGACTAGAGATAACAAAGCACTTTGGTTTAGCTTGTGAGATGAAGATAATCTGTGCATGTTGCAAGTATCAAGTGACTTTCTACAATTCACGTGCCAGTCTCTTTGGTGAAAATGGACGATCTAGAGTGTTTGATGTGAATGTTCGACTTGTGTATGGTCTTCAATCCATTGGAAAAGGGTCTGCTGCTGGTAAACTGTTTTGTGGTATTATGAACTTGCCATCGCCTCCAAGCAAATTTGGGTACTACTGTGAACTGGTAGGATCCTCTGTTGAAGATGTGGCTTTGAAAACCATGAAGGAAGCAGTGGAGCAATCTGTAGAAATGAACGGTGGTTCTAGGGATTTGGTAGTGGCATTAGATGGTTCCTGGCAAAAGAGGGGTCATAAATCCCTGAATGGGGTTGTAACTGCTACTTGTGGTGATAGTGCAAAAGTGATGGATGTTGCAATATTATCAAAACATTGTAGGTGCAAAAATAAAATCAAAGGACAGCACAGTGGAACCTGTGAGGCAAATTTTAGTGGATCAAGTGGAGCAATGGAAGTGGATGGAGTGAAACAAATTTTTGAACGTTCAGTTCCCAAATACAACGTTAGGTACAAATACTACCTTGGGGATGGTGACTCCAAAGGTTTCAAGATTATAGAGGAACTGAAACCATATGAAAATGAATTTGTAGTTGAAAAGTTGGAATTCATTGGGCATGTGCAAAAGCGTACGGGTGCACGGCTTCGAAGGCTCAAACAAACTTTGGGTTCAAGTAAGCTCAGTGATGGAAAGACAATAGGAGGGAGAGGCAGGCTTACTGATGAGGTGATTGAACGTCTACAGAGATACTATGGGTATGCTATAAGGCAAAATACTAGTAATGTTAGTGACATGCGAAAAGCAGTGTGGGCATTGTTCCTTCATACTGCCTCTTCCAATGAATACCCTCAACACAGCCTGTGCCCGAAAGATTCCTGGTGCAAATATAATGCAAAAAAGGACTATGATCACAAACGTGGTTTGCCAGCAATTGTGATAAATGCAATAAAACCAATTTTTCATGACTTAGCACAGCCAGAATTGTTACACAAATGTCTACACGGAAAGACGCAGAATCCTAATGAGAGCGTAAACAATATGATTTGGAAAGTGATTCCTAAAAGGGTGTTTGTAAGCATAAAAACACTGCACTTTGGCATTTATGATGCAATAGCAACCTACAACCAAGGGAACAGTGTGAAGTTCTGAAGGCATTAGGATTTACAGCTGGGGTGAACACTGTACGGGCACTAAGAAATATTGACAGAGAAAGGATAAGAGGAGCAGAAAGAAGAGAAAGGCATATGAAGTATGATGGAACAACAGGCCAGAAAAGAAGACAGAAGAGGAAGCTTTTGGAGGATGAAGAAGAAGACCCTGATAATCCATCCTGTAGTGCAGGAATGTATTGAGAAACTTTGAGAGCCATTTCCCGTAAATTAGAATTTTCGAATATAAGGAACATTTTCTCAAAATCCACTCAAGCTAGAGAGATGAAATTTTTATACAGCACTCCTAGTGGTCAAACTTACATTGTAACACAGCCATTTGGCAATATGTTCAGTAGTTTCATTTCAGTTTAATTATAAAGCAATTATTTGTAAAAAAATTTGGGTCATTAATAAAAAAATAATTGGAAGGGAACTAGAAAAGATACTCCAAAATCCCTCTGTCATAACTGCAATACTAAACCACTCTATATGTAAAAAAAATTCAAATTTTTCTACTTGGTAGTTTATTCATAAACGTTCCTCAAACTTAGTGATTTTAACATGGGCAGCATAGGCACCTCCGGCTCCCCTTAAGTTAGTTTGATTTAAGTAGTTCTAAATCTAGGGGACTGATGACCTCAGATGTTAAGTCCCATAGTGCTTAGAGCCATTTGAACCTTTTTCTTTTTATCGAGTGAAAGAAATTCCTTGTAGTACTCATGTGGATGACCTCACACTTTTCATTATAGAGAATCAATTGTCACTTTTCGCGCCATACAGATTGCATTTGGTTTTGAACTTCTGATCACTTTACTGGACGGTACCTGCTAACATCATCTGAAAATAATCGAAGAGGGAAGCTCAGATTGTTTCCTAAATCATTTATATAGATGAAGAACAACCGACGGCCTGTATTTCTGCTCTGTGTGCCTGTAACACTTCCTTGGGGAACGCCAGATATCACTTCTGTTCTATTCGATGAGTTTCCGCCCATTACTATGAACTGTGACCTTTCTGACAGGAAAACCCGAATCCAGATATACAACTGAGACGATGCTTCATAGGCACGCAGTTTGATTAGAAGGCGCGTGTGAGGAACGGTGTCAAAAGCCTTATGAAAAACTACAAATATGGATGCAATTTGAGATCGCCTGTCGATAGCAATCGTTACTTTCGTCTGAGTAAAGACCCGGTTGTGTTTTAAAAGAGCGATATTTTCTGAATCCCTGTTATTTGTCAACAGATCGCCTTCTTCGAGGTAGTTAACGATGGTCGAACACAGTATATGTCGCACAATCGTACTGTTGCAAGTAATTCTGAGGATTACCCGTATTTCCTTTCTTGAGTATTGGTGTGACCTGTGCAACTTTGCTTCCTTAGGTACGGAGCACACTCTGAAAGGAGCAGGACTAGAATACACTGAGGCGGGAACGTCATGGGATACCGATATGCACATATACAGATGGCGGTAGTATTAAGGGGCAGTGCATTGGCGAAGCTGTCGATGGTAATAAGGTTTCCGATGTGATAATGACCGGAATGGTAGTTGGAGGTAGAAGCATGGGACATTCCATTTCGGAAATCATTAGAGAATTCAATATTGTGAGACCCACAGTGTCAAGAGTGTGCCGATAATACCAAAATTTCCGGCATTACCTCTCACCACAGACAATGCAGTAGCCAGCGGCCTTCACTTAACGACCGAGAGCAGCGGAGTTTGTGTAGAGCTGTTAGTGATAACAGACAAGCAACACTATGTGAAATAACCGCACAAATCAATGTGAGACGTACTACAAAGGTACTTATTACGAAAGTGCGGCGAATTTGTCGTTAATAGGATATGGCAACAGACGACAGACGCAACTGCCATTGTTAACAGCACGAAATCTCCCTTAGCATCTCTCCTGGGCTCGTAACCGTATCGGTTTGAACCTAGACCACTGGAAAACCGTAATCGGGTCTGATGAGTCCTGATTTCAGTTGGTAAGAGCTCTTACAGGGTTCGAGTGTGGCGCAGACCCCACGATGCCACGGATCCAGGTTGTCAAGAAGGCACTGTGCAAGCTGGTAGTGGCTCCATAATGGTGTGGGCTGCGTTACATGGAATGGACTGGGCCGTCTGGTGCAACTGAACCCATCATTGACTGGAAATGGTTATGTTCGGATATTTGGAGACTATTTGCAGCCATTCATGGACTTCATGTTTCCAAACAACATTGAAATTTTTATGTTTGACGACGCGTCATGTCACCGGGCCACAGTTGCCCGTGACCAGTTTGAAAAACGCACTGGACAATTGGAACAAATGATTTGGCCACCCAGATCGCCCGGCGTGAATCCCATCGAACACTAATGGGACGTAATCGAGAGATCAGTTCCTGCACAGACTCATGCACCGCCAACACTTTCGTAATTATGAACGGCTGTAGAGGCAGCAAAGGACTTGTAACGACTTGTTGAGTCCACGCCACGTCGAGTTTCTGGACTACACCGGACAGAAGAAGATGCGACACTGTATTTGGAGGTGACCCACGACTCTTCTCACCACAGTTATAGCTGAACACAAAGACTTGCCCTTATGAAGTGAGTTGAGTGCTTCGCTGTACAAAGGATATCGACTTCTAAGTATCTTTTGTTTTCAGCTACTCTTTATTCGAATTCTGGAATATTTATTTGGTATTACGGTATATTGATAATTTTTACTTATGGACCGTCTGACAGCAAGTGAATAAAACACAATTTTAGTGCCATACGCGTTTCGCCTTTATTTTCTGCAAGGCATCATCAGTGGCCTGGAATATGTACATATGTTAGCTATTTAATTTACATTTTTGTCACTGTGCCTTTAGGTTATAAACAGTTCTGGTGGTTGGTATTTCCTATTAAGTAGTAATGTTTTGAACTGTACTTACAGGTTGCGTGGACAATTTCTTACTTATTACGCTCATGTTGCATTTTTGGTGTTGTTATTCTTCTTATGAATGCCAATTTGCGGTTTTTTTACCACATTCCACTGCACTATGAACTGAACGCTTGTTTCAATGCAATATTTTGGTTTCTGTTGCCGACTGTAAAATGTTTAAGCCAAAGATCGAATGTTATTGCCAAACTTTCGAGTGTAATTATTGAAGTATCTGTGGTCTGTTCATGTATGCATTTGTGTGTGCGTACATGAACAGACCTAGGTACAATTATGTCGCTCTTTTCATTCCTGAGCCCTTAGTGAGCGCGTAAAGATGTTATAGAAAATAGTGTCTCCCGCCAAGTACGACGGCCTGGTGAGAATTTTCCCCTGAAGCTATGCAACCAACATTACATAACTGTCGTGCGGTTTCTTCTTCAAGACAATTCTCAGCCTCATTCTGCAGGGGCAATGAAGATGTTCCTGCATCTTTTCAATTGGAAATGTTTGGTTACCCACAATACAGCCCGTAATTGTCTCCCACTGAGTTTCATCTCTGCTCAAACGAGCCGCTGGCTATGAAAACAACATTTTGGCACAGACAACGAGCTTTAGGCCAGCGTAGAGAAATGACGGAAAGCACTGGCGGCCGCCTTCTATGACTAGGGTATTGGAAAGTTGGTACAACGCTATGAAGAATGTCTGAGTCAGAACGGCGACTACGTAGAGAAGTAGCTGAAAGGTGTAGGTAACTGTTAGAAATGAAACATTTCTGATTTTCGCCGTAGTTTTCATTTCGCGATCAATCGTAACTTACTTTCTGGACAGCCCTCGTATTTAAAAAAAGTACGGTACTGATTTGTTACGAGAATCATTGATAGCATTCTACTGAAACTTATTTCCCAAATTAGGGGCGAAACCGAAACTATAAGCACAGATGTACACACAAAGAATAAACGGAAGCGTTATCTCGACTACATCACTACTACCTCTGGGTTGATACCAGAGTGCTATTGAGTGTTACTTACGAGTTTGTTGACGTGCATCCAATTGACTTTAACACACTGGTCACGTGGCACAGTGACAACATCTAACACGTTTTACATGTAGGCTGCACATCTGCAATAGCTGTGTCCGTACGTAATATGAAAAACCATTATTAGGTCGCCAGCACAATGTTTCCTCTGTCCAGACGCTGATGTATGGAATATCACATCGAACACGCTGTGAGCATAACAGTTTGTATAGTGAATGTCTAAGTGGGCGAAATTAGCCTGTTGTTGAATAAAGAAATAAAAGCTGTGAGGGCGGGTTGCAAGTCGTGCCTGGAGGGCTCAGTCGATAGAGTAATTTTCCGCAAAACGGCAATGGTCATGGGTTCAAGTCCCAGTCCAACACGTAGGTTTCAATCTGCCAGGAAGTTTTAACTAAATAAAATGTTTCTATCCTGACAAAAGAACAACCTGCACAGGAAAATGTCTTCCTTTAACAAAATACATTGGCTGTATACCCATCCACAGTTCTGACTATACAGCGTGTTAGGAGCATTTGTAAGTGCAGATGTTTTGGTCATTGGTGCCTTAATATGTACCCAGTTCAGTGTGTTAGTGTGTCTAACAATCTCCCCGCAAACGTGTCACATGATTCACTACTTGATGTTTTCTACATGCTCGTAACTGCATCACTAACTGGACTACGCGTGTCAGTATAGGCTAATCGTTTTGCGTCCACACTCCAGCACCTGACCTGCTGCCTAAGGGGAAATGTGCATTAATGGCTCGCTCTTGCCGCATATAGGTGAACTTGGACTTACTAACCAGCCTGAAAATATTATATTCCTAACAGCTATTAGTGTGGAAATGAAGTAAATACTGACGTAATGTCGTTCAGTACCCTGTCTCCAGGCACCGATATCTGTACTTATAACACCCTGTATGTGGAACAGTATCATGAAGTACGTAGACTTCATTACAGGCTCTCCCGCCGTGCCGGCCGCGGTGGCCGTGCGGTTCTAGGCGCTCCAGTCCGGAGCCGCGCTGCTGCTACGGTCGCAGGTTCGAATCCTGCCTCGGGCATGGATGTGTGTGATGTCCTTAGGTTAGTTAGGTTTAAGTAGTTCTAAGTTCTAGGGGACTGATGACCACAGCAGTTGAGTCCCATAGTGCTCAGAGCCATTTGAACCATTTCTCCCGCCGTACATACCTATTAGCAAGGAGAGCTGTTCTGCCCTCGTCATTAGCAAGCATTGTGGACACCATCGCATGTCAGGCGTACACTTGTCCTTTCTGCTGTTTTTTTGATATGCGAGTTATTTTTGACAGATTGTTGATCCTTTAAATAATGAATAGACTAGAACGGTTTGCTTAAGGCGAATTTAAATTATTTTTATTTAAGGTGAATTCGAAAGAAACATTACAAATCCTATAATTCTTTATGAACGACGTTTTCCTACGGGAGTACCAAATCGTGCTTCGTTTTATCGCTTAAAAAAAGAGTTTAACAGCAGTGGAAGTGTACAGCCGGAGTAAGGGACACGTAGAATAAATGTAAAGCGGGAAATTAGGCGACAAAGAGACAGCGAGCGATATTAGCTGTTGTTACTATATACTCTGACATTAGCTCTCGAAATGTTTGTTGTGGTTTTGGAACGTTAGAGGCTAGCATTCTCACAATATTGTGCCGTTATAGTTCTCACCACGTACCGTTGCATCAGGAACTCCAAAGCGACATTTTTTCGTAATCGCCTCATGTTTTGTAACTGGTTTGCAATAAAACTGATGCTCGATATACTCCTTTTCATCGTATGAAGCTGAACATCATACCCTTCACTCTTTTATTATATGATGTGGAATAATCGGTGGCAGA